>NC_059351.1:19607500-19765000 GCF_019703515.2 Myxocyprinus asiaticus
AGACCGTTTGGCTCCGAAGAGAAAATCTGAATGAGTGGTTGCAAACCAGCTCCTTTTATACCCGTATTTCAGGGGGAGTGGCATGGAAATACCACTCACCAATTTTCATTGGCCTTTTATCAAAGACCAGAGGTGTCTCGGGCTCCCAAGAGTGACCCCTAGTGTCACTACATCGACACAACGTCGAGTGAGTGACAGATAGGGAACTGTAACTACACTGAACTAACAACTAAAAGCTATGAAATAGCTAAAGTAGGCATTAATAAAACATGATCTTGCTTTGGTTTATATTTCCCTGTGGGACATTGTTCACGTTTTTACTGTAATAATTACGAAAGATTTCCAAACCTTTCTTCTTATTGACACATTCATCCAGATCTGACAAGAGCCCTTAAAAGGGATAGTTCACTCAAAAATGTAAATTCTCTTTACTCACCTTTATGCCATCCCAGATTACTTTCTTTCATCTGCTGAACATAAATGAAGATATTTAGAAGAATTTCTCAGCTCTTTTGGGCCATACAATGCAAGTGAATGGGTGCCAGCATTTTAAAGCTAAAAATAAATCACATAAGTCAGCATAAAAGTAATCCATAAGACTCCAGTGGTTAAATCCATATCTTCAGAAGCAATATGATAGGTGTGGATGAGAAACAGATCACTTTCACATTCTTCTTCTTGTGTTTTTGGTGATTCACATCTTCTATGCATATCACCCCCTGCTGGGCTGGGAGAAGAACTTCTAGCAAAAAATTACTTAAATATTGATCTGTTTCTCATGCACACCTATCATATCACTTCTGAAGATATGGATTTAACCATTGGAGTAGTATCGATTACTTTTATGGTGCCTGCATTTGCTTTTTGGAGCATAAAAATATTGGCACCCATTGTACTGACCTACAGAGCTGAAATATTCTTCTTAAAATCTTAATTTGTGTTCTACAGAAAAAAGGAAGTCATACATATCTGGGATGGCATGAGGGTGAGTAAATGATGAGAGCATTTTCATTTTTTGGGTGAACTACCCCTTTAAAATGATAGCTCAGCCATAATTTAATATTCCATCATTTCCCTACCCTCATTTTGTGGGACCCAGAATATGTTAGACAGAATGTTAGGGACTGACAGTCTCAGTCACCATTCACTTTCAAAATATATATATAAAAATTAAAAAAATACATTCACTGAAAGCAAATGGTGACCAAGGCTAACATTCTGTCTAAAATCACCTTGTGTTGCATGGAAGAAAGAAAGTTATACGGATTTGGAACAACATGATACTGAATGATCACAGAATTTCCATTAATAACAATAATAATAATTCTGTAATATATGTTAAATGTGTATTATGTAATGGAATGTAGGGAGTTAATGTCCATTATGTCATTTGTGAAAGTAATGAGCTACTCATTACTTGAGTACTCTTTTAATTGGATACTTTCTTACTCTTACTCAAGTAATTTTTTATGTTAGCACTTCTACTTGAGTAATTATTTTTTTAAAGTAATTGTACTTTTACTTGAGTACAGTTTTTGGCAACTCTACACACCTCTGGTTAAAAAAATAAAGAACTATTTATAATGTTACACACTTCTGTAGGCTTAAAAGTAAAATTTTAAATAGCTGAAATCATTTTCCTTTGCACTGTGTCATTTCCTCATGTCCCCATGTCAACTGCACGTCAAACCCATCACCCCCCAAACCCAAACTCGCCGTCATTTCACGGTTAACATGCTGTAAGTGTGAGCGCGCATACACTGGTAACATCACGGCAGGGGAAACTAGGTTTCACATGGATCGGACCCCCACGGCGAGACATACTGTCACCAGAGCGGCTTTTCTCAAGAACTTTCTCTTTGGGCCCAAACACACAGACGACAGCAGACGGCAAGAACTCACCCCTGCTGTGCAGATCACACCCTTGCAGAAACAGCTTGCAGTACAGCTTGTGCTGTTACTGCAACGACCACTGAATATTCAACCATTAAAATATGGTAACACAATGAACAGGCTGAAGTGAGAGAAAATGTGTCATAACACTTTTGGCATTTTACGTGGGGAACTGCAAAATAACTGAAAGAAATAGATTTAGCATGTAGAATAGTGACTAGAAGCTGGAGACAGGGCATCTCAATACTATATACAGTACTTTCTTGAAGGATGTTCCTGTACTGATTGTGCACATTTAATTAGTGTGAGTTATTTCAAAGAATTTTTTTTTTTTTTTTATTTTTTTTTTTTGTAATCTTTAATGTAACTGTAATAACTTGCTCCTGTATTAAACAACTTTCCTTTTTTACTGATGTCAACATTTTTTAACCACCTGTCTTATAGAGACACTTTATGCCATCCAATCAAATTACTGATGGTTAAAATCAAGTCCCGCCCTATTGTTGTTTCTCTCAGAAAAATGTCAGATTACAAAAAAGGCAGGTTTGAAATGCCATTTCATGTTGACTTTAAACACAGAAGTTTTTTTTTAAATTATTATTATTATTGTGAGGTTAGGGTTAGGATTCCTTTGCTGCTATTATCTCTTGTGACCTGTTGAAAATGAGTGGGTGTCTATCCCTCTCAGTACAGTGAAAATAAAATGCAATTTGATATCTGAATGCCCCAAAGTATTACACAGAGTAGAGTGACACACTTACAAGGACGTCATTACAGGAAGGTGAAATAATACAAATGAAATATGTGATGTTGTAGGTTATAATGGAGATATGACAGAGCTTTACAGCTCAGGGAAAATATTAAACCCAGACTATGCTAGAACTGCTCTTTGACACGTCGGTTTCCACAAGACAAAATAATGAATGTTGCAAGATTCAGGTGCCTCTGAACAGTTCAACATTGTCAGAGTGCTTATATTATGCTTTTGTCCATTTGAGATGTTGTGAGTCACCACTGTGTTATCAGTCTAACTGTGAGTTTTGTATTGTATACATTCAATTAGATAATAATAATAATAACAAGATATTTACATTTAAAGACACATGAGTGGAGTTTGTCTGCATGTGCAAAACCTCCATGATGCTTGTGCATTCTGGGTTGTCGCTAGGGTGTTCTGGGTGGTTGCTAGTGCACTTTTGGTGGTCGCTAGGGTGTTCTGGGTGGTTGTTAGGGCATTCTTGGTGGTCACTAGGTTTTTCTGTGTGGTTGCTAAGGGGTTCTGGGTGGTTACAAAGGCATTCTGTGTGATTGTTAGGGTGTTTTGGGTGGTTGCTAAGGGAATTTTGGGTGTTTTGTGTGGTTGCAACGGCATTCTGGCTGGTTGATAGCGCATTCTAAGTGGTTGCTAGAGTGTTTTGGTTGGTTGTCAAGGTATTCTGGTTGGTTGCTAGGGTGTTCTGTGTGGTTGCTAGGGCACTCTAGGTGTTCTGTGTGGTTGCTAGGGCATTCTGGGTGGTTGATAGGGTGTTCTGTTTGGTTGCTTGGGCATTTTTGGTGGTTGCTAGGGTGTTCTGTGTGGTAGGTAGGGCATTTTGGTAGGTTGATAGGGCGTTCTGTGTGGTTGCTAGAGCATTTGGGGTGTTCTGTGTGGTGGCTAGTTCATTCTGGATTTTCTGGTTGGTTGCCAAGTTATTCTGGTCGGTTGCTAGGGTGTTCTTTGTGGTTGCTAGGGCATTCTCTGTGTTCTGGTTGGTTGCCAAGGTATTCTGGTTGGTTGCTATAGTGTTCTGTGTGATTGCTAGGGCATTCTGGGTGTTCTGTGTGGTTGCATGGGCATTCTAGGTGTGTTTTGTGGATGCTAAGGCATTCTGGGTAGTTGATTCTGTGTGGTTTCTAGGGCCTTTTGGGTGTTCTTCATGGTTGCTAAGCCATTCTGGGTGGTTACTAGGGTGTGCTAAGTGGTTTCTAGGGCATTCTGGGTGTTCTGGTTGGTTGCTAGGGTGTTCTGTGTGGTTGCTAGGGTGTTCTGATAATAGGGAGTTCCAGTTGTTTGCTAGGCCATTCTGAGCAATTGCTAGGGTGCTTAGGTGGTTGCTAGGGAATTCTGGGTGGTTGCTAAGGCATTCTGGGTTCTTGCTAGGGTGTTCTGAGTGGTAGCTAAGGCGTTCTAGGTGGTTGCTAGGGCGTTCTTAGTGTTTGCTTAGGTGTTCTATGTGGTTGCAAGGGTGTTCTGAGTGGTTGCTAAAGCATTCAGGGTGGTTGCTAGCAGTTTTGGGTGGTTGTTAGGGTGATCTGGCTGGTTGCAAGGGCGCTTAGTCTATGAGATTTTTGCCTGTTTTATCATCTGCTAGGTGAAAATCTTAAATTTGATCTCTCATCTGTCATAGCACACAAAAAATGTATGGTTCTTTTTGGACATGTATCAAATCAAATCAAATCACTTTATTGTCACACAGCCATATACACAAGTGCAATGGTGTGTGAAATTCTTGGGTGCAGTTCCGATCAACATAGCAGTCGTGACAGTGATGAGACATATACCAATTTACAATAACATCAAATTAACACAACACAATTTAAACATCTGATATACACATAATTACACTCAACAATATACAAATAATAACATACACTGTACAGTATACAATACGCACTATATAGATACACATTATTCAATAAAAATAAAAAATAAAAATACATAAAAAAAGTATATATATATAGAATGTACAGTATTGTACTGTATTGACATTCAGGCTGTCGGTTGATAGTCAGTTGTTAAGAGAGAACATAATATAATAATAATATAATTTATGACAGTCCGGTGTGAGATATAAGAGTAAGGATAATAAAGTGCAGTGCTGATGTATTTTGATCGTGGGAGATCAAGAGTTCAAAAGTCTGATTGCTTGGGGGAAGAAGCTATCATGAAGTCGGCTGGTGCGGGTCCTGATGCTGCGATACCGCCTACCTGATGGTAGCAGTGAGAACAGCCCATGGCTCGGGTGGCTGGAGTCTCTGATGATCCTCCGAGCTTTTTTCACACACCGCCTTGTATATATTTCCTGGAGGGAGGGAAGCTCACCTCCGATGATGTGTCTGGCAGTTCGCACCACCCTTTGCAGTGCTTTGCAGTTGTGGGCTGTGCTATTGCCGTACCAGGCGGAGATACAGCCAGTCAGGATTCTCTCCACAGTGCAGGTGTAGAACCGTGTGAGGATGTGGCGGTTCATTCCAAACTTCCTCAGCCGTTTCAGGAAGAAGAGGCGCTGATGAGCCTTCTTCACAACGACTTCAGTGTGGACGGACCATGTGAGTTCCTCAGTGATGTGGACACCCAGGAACTTGAAGCTGCTGACTCTCTCCACTGGTGCTCCATTGATGGTGATGGGACTGTGTTCTCTGTCTTTTCTTTGTCAACCTCCTGACACTGGTGTCAGGAGGTTGTGCTCCTGACACCAGTGTGTCAGAGTGTGCACCTCCTCTCTGTAGGCTGTTTCATCATTGTCAGTGATCAGACCTACCACCGTCGTGTCATCAGCAAATTTAATGAAGGCACTGGAGCTATGTGTTGCCACACAGTCATGTGTGTACAAGGAATACAGTAGTGGGCTGAGAACACAGCCCTGCGGGGCTCCAGTGTTGAGGGTCAGTGATGAGGAGATGTTGCTGCCTATTCTAACCACCTGGCGTCTGCTTGACAGGAAGTCCAGGATCCAGCTGCACAGCGAGCTGTTTAAGCCCAGAGCCCGGAGTTTCTCATCTAGCTTGGAGGGCACTATGGTGTTGAATGCTGAGCTGTAGTCTACAAACAGCATTCTCACATAAGTGTTCCTTTTTTCCAGGTGGGAGAGAGCAGTGTGTATTGTAGATGCGATGGCATCATCAGTGGAGCGGTTGTTGTGGTAAGCAAACTGCAGCGGGTCAAGAGAGAGTGGCAATACAGAGCAGATGTAATCTCTGATTAGTCTCTCAAAACATTTGCTGATGATGGGGGTCAGAGCAACAGGACGCCAGTCATTTAAGCAAGTGATTTTGGATTGTTTTGGAACAGGCACAATGGTGGATGTTTTAAAGCATGTGGGCACTACAGACAAAGAGAGGGAAAGGTTGAAAATCTCCGTAAAAACACCAGCCAGCTGGTTCGCGCACGCTCTGATGACGCAGCCCGGAATGCCGTCTGGGCCAGCGGCTTTACAGATGTTCACCCGTCGGAAAGATCGGGTTATATCCGCTACAGAGATGGAGAGTGAATTAACCTCTGTAGCTTCAGCCGCGAGAGCTCTCTCCACGAGGGCAGTGTTATTTCCCTCAAAACGAGCATAAAAAGTATTTAGCTCATCCGGTAGAGAGGCAGCGGTGTTCATGGCGGAGTTTTTATTCCCTTTAAAGTCCGTGATGATGTTAATTCCCTGCCACATGCTTCTAGAGTTGGTGGTGTTAAACTGTCCTTCAATCTTACTCCTGTACTGGTGTTTATGCGGTTCTGATAGTTTTTCGGAGCGCATAACTGGCTTGTTTATGCTCCTCCACGTTCCCGGAATTAAAAGAGGTCCGCACATTAAGTGCCGCGCGAACATCGCTATTTATCCATGGCTTCTGATTCGGATAGATTCGTACAGTTCTGGTCGGAATGACGTCCTCTACGCACGTTCTGATGAAACACATTACGCTATCAGTGTAAAGCTCGATGTCGCCATCAGAGGCGGACCAGAACATCTCCCAGTCCGTGTGATCAAAACAGTCTTGTAGCGTAGAATCTGATTGGTCCGACCAGCACTGGATCGTTCTGAGGGTGGGTGCTTCCTGTTTCAATATCTGCCTGTAAGCGGGCAGAAGCAGAATGGAAGAGCGGTCCGATTTGCCAAATGGTGGGCGGGGGAGGGATTTGTAGCCATCCCGGAACGGAGAGTAGCAATGGTCCAAAACCCGGTCCCCTCGTGTGTTGAAATGGTACCATGGTAATACAATAATATTCTTTGAAGTACCTTGAAATACCATGTAAATATCATTGTATATGAATAATTCGTACCCTGCCATCAGGCAGAAATATGCTTTCTAACAAACAGCTTCTCGTACATGACTCTAAAGGTAAACATTCCTCTCGAATCATCACGTGTCATTTGTGCTCATGTCGAACTCTCTTCATACAGATCACTGCCTTCTCGCCAGCTCTCTCATTTTCTCCTCATCTCATCTGGCTTTGATTCTTCATCTTACATCGATATCTAAAGCTGCTCTCGCACCTCAAGCTCTTGTGTTGTTATCCCTTTGTCTATTTCCTCACTCTTTAAGCCTGTTTTCTATTTCCTGCTGTTTGATTTCTCTAGTTATGTCGCTTCATATCACACACCGAGAGGTGACATTCAGACAGATATGATGTTCTGTAGAGCGTCTAGGCCAGCGAGACATCAGACAAGTGAGATCATGCCAGCGTCTCACTCATATCATGCATCTATATTTCAATTATTCATCCGAGCACTATCCTAGGAATCACTTCGGACCGTTCCAATCCACATCCCAGGAGAAAGGAAACATCAGTCACCACCTCTCCTCTTATCTCTGTGGCTCTTCTCTATGTCATTTCCCCTTTATTAGTTTTCTGTTCCTCTCGTTTCTTGCTTGTCACTGATTGGACAACAGAAAGTCACAACATCTTGCAAAATCAAAACCTTTTGAAATGTTCTATCATTATTGATTTTGTAGGAAAGATAACTGCAGATGGGATGCCGAATTATGGACGGGGAAGATACATTTGAATGTCAAATTAAGCCACAAAAGCTATAAGAATTTCTCTGAGAACTCTTTAAAAACATTCTTACTACAGAGCTTTTACAGTTTCACTGTATGATATTATGTAGTACGTTTTTAAAGTATCATCAGTTTCTACAGTAACTTATTTGTTTTAATGAATCTGTTCTTTTGTTTTTAAGTCAAATGCAACAATTACTTGTTATGTTTCTCACTGGTGAATCACTTTGGATATAGCATTTGCTAAATTACTAAATGAAAATGTAAATAATTTCTAGTTGTTTTTGCACTGATGTCAGATTTATTTGTTATGAATAATCCTATATTTTGGGTTCCCTCCATTAATCCCAACCCCATCCCGGTTATTTAATTTATAAACCATTTTTATAACAACTTTGAACATGCCTCATCCAATCAGAATTTAGAGTCAGAACAATACATTTTATAATATTTATTTTAATGTGTTTAGTCTCGTTTTTAAAATGTAACAATTTTAAACTGTTTTTCCAATGTCAGACTAGTAATCCTTTTTTTAATAATTTTTATTTTTTTTTATTTGCTTCGATCAAGTTACAAATAAAAAGAGAAAATAATCAAATCATTTGAGATACCTTTCATTTGTAAAGTATTTAATTTACAAAAAATAGACAATACCACATTGCTATTGTATGTAATATTCACAGGGCCAGTTGTAGACATTAAGAGGCCCTGGACAAAATGTACTTAAAACAGTAATAATAATAATAATAATAATAATAATAATAATATAATTTATGTATAATAAAAATTCATGTTAGTTTACAATTTGGTATCATAATTGTTATTATAATATCTTTATTGTAGTTTATAATACTACTACTAATAATAATAATAATAAAATAATAATAATAATGAATTATTATTATAAACTACAATAAAAATATAACAACAACAATAATTAAAATACTGCATGAATATGTATTATGAATTGAATTGAACTCAGCCATCTGCTTAACAAAATTCAGTAACTGTATTCTGGACGTAATCTGGCCGTAAGCGTGGGCCAATCACATCCTTGCTTACAGATAATTAGATGTTGCTGCCGTTTCCAATCAGAGAGAGAAATAATTACAGCCTTTACAATCTGTTTCTGTAATTGAAGTCCTCTGCATTTGTTTCAGGATAACTCAAAAGGATATTACATGACATACATGAGTAAATAAGTCTATAGAGGAAAATGTTATGCCTCAAAGGTTGCTTCATCATAGCTCAGGGAACTTAATTGAGTTTTCACTAATGTTTCATTATAAAATCAATTTAATCTTAATCAAATTAAGATGTTTCTTTGAAAATTTATTTGGAGAAAAATAGACACGAATGAGTCAAATGAGTAAGAGTATCGAGCTATAAACTTAATGTGGATGACAAAGCTCAGATCATTTGCTCTTGGAAGTATTTGATGAGAAATGTTTGAGTTCAGATTTAAATCTCTGACTTTTGATTGCATCTTTGGTGAATCTGAGCACAATTTGAGACACTGCTGAGATCTCTTGTGAAAGTCTAGAGGAGACAAGTGTGAGACATGTGTGAGTCTTTTTCTCAGCAGAATCAACTGAGAAGCAGGAGAGTTTTCATCTCATTACTGTCAAAGAGAAACAGTCTGCTTGTGCAGTCCTTAGCAAACTTAATTTCACAAAAAAGAAAAGAAAAAAAAAAGTCAATGAAGCATTTAAATAAATTTAAATAATAGTAATGTTCCAGCCTGATCTCATGAACATTATGTGACCGTGGCAACATTTTAGCAAAACAAAATAACGTGCTTCATTACACATTTGGCTGCAGTTTCCCAGTGAAATGTCCAGCGGGGGGCGCCAAAAGCGAGTGAAATAGTGTTGTAATCAGATGAGGTTTTGAAACGTAGAACGGTGCAGGTAGAAAACAGTTGACAAAAAAGTAGATATAGTAACGTTTATTCTATGAGACTAGGTTGCAATATTCCAAATGTTTGGTAATTTATATCATCAACAGAACATCAACACAGGGACAAGGACATTGCTAAGGAAAAAGTTATTTATCTGGTCCATTATTTAATCAGCCAATCAGAATCAAGTATTCCAGAGAGCTGTGCACTATGGGTTCGCAGCCTTTTTGACCAGTTAATTTCCAATGACCTTCTTAGGCATTTGTGATTACTGGAAAGAGATTTTTAAAAACCAAAAAGACCATTTGCTAATGAATCATTCAGGTGGTTTTCACACTGGACACGTTTGCTGTGGTCCAAATCCGAGCGCGATTGTTCCGGGCGCCCCCCGCAGCGTTGGTCTGGTTTCAGACTCCTGTATGATTCTGTCGAACCCCGGTGCTTTTACGTCATCATCTTGCATCATCACAAACATTCACATGATGGAAAGCACAATGCGGGTCGCTATATTTGTGTGTTAGTTATTCATTTTGTGTCATTATGCACACCAGAGTGAACGACACTTGCGCCTCTGTGCTTGGCCTTCAAGCAGTTGTTACTGTCCAGGAAGGAGACTATCTGATGCTCACAAGCTATCTTTTTTGAGGACATAGCTGGTTGCACGCTCACTCACTCACATATATAAAAGGCACCTCACCTTTTCTGTGTCCCGCAACGTTTCCCTGCCACTCATGATGCACGTGTGTGTGTTTGTTTTTGTACAACTGATGATGTCATCATGCTTAAATCGGCAAAAACGCATGTGCAAGTCATTTTACTTCCTGAACAAATGTGGACCCGAATACAGGTTGCATTCTCACTCATGCAAACTGCACCACAGTCCCAGTGCAACCGAACTCAGACCACCTCCAACAGGTAGTCTTGGGTACCACAGTGCGCTTCCCGGTCCACATGACAGCTTTCACATTACCAACTTTTCATGCGAACCGTGCTCTGTTTCGGACTAAACTGCCAGTGTGAAAGCCCCCTTAGACTGATATGTGAACCCTTTAAACCAATTATTTGAAAAGAATTGACTCAAAAGAAAGATTCACTCATAATTCAGACATCACTATGGCTTGGGAGCAAGTTTTAGTCTACCAAAGAGCGACATTTAGCTCATATTTTAGAGCAGAGAAAAACTAGAAAATACATATTTACTATAAACTTTTCCAGGCCTGGAAATCCCAGTTTTAAAATGTCTTGTTTCCAGGTTTTCCTTGAGCATGGGAACCCTGATTATAGAATACTGTTTATTACAATTAGTTGGTCAAGTGTATTCCAAGTAGCTTAAAGTACATTCAGAGAGCAAATAGACTTACAAAACTTTCTACTTTGTAAGCAGTCTCTGGTGACTATTGATTTCAAAGATATGGATGTGAAAGCCCCATTGCAGCTTTATTTTAAGTGTCTATCCTATCCTAAAATCAATAGTTGTCTAGTAGATGTAAAGCACTCTACAACTCTTGCCCTTAATAGCCACAGAACCTCCCAATAAAGTGTACAGTTTAATATTCCTCTACGGTCATTGACCAAAGAGTCCATTTCTCTCATATCCAAGTGACCGAGCCTCACGCAAACGCGTCTTTACTCATTATACTCAATGTCACACACTAACAGAGGACTATAAAGGAGACATAGGATCAGACAGGCAACCATCTAAAGTCTTACACCAGGTCAGTGCTTCCTAAGACAGCGAGACGGCCATGTCTCTCTGTAACGAGGTTTGAATTGTCTTCCTTCGCCAGGGTTTTATTCAGTATGGGATGACAATTGAAAAGCTCCTCACAGAGACTCAGTCGTTAAATTGTCTGAATGTCAGTCGGTATTCTATTATATATACTGTACTTTAATACAGTGTAGGGTAGGGTGAATCAGATCATTTGGACGGATTGTGTAAATAAGCTAAGCAATAGCAAAAATGATTTACTGATTCACTGAAAGTCCCTTTGCAGAAATCTGTGCATGTCAATAACAAATTATCTAGATAAAGGAATATATTAAGCTCAATCAACAGCATTTGTTGCATAATGTTGATTACCACAAAAATTTATTTTGACTCATCCCTCCTTTTCTTTTAAAAAAAAAAGCAGAATTCAGGGTGATAGTGTGGCACTTACAATGGAAGTGAATGGGCCAATTTTTGAATGTTAAAAGACCCACTGTTTCAAAAGTTTAGCCACAAGATGTAAACAATATGCATATTAACATGATTTTAGTGTGATAAAATCACTTACCAACCTCTTCTTTTTAAAGTTTTATCCAATTTTACAACTTTGTTGTCATGACGAAGTAACACCATAAAGTATACCCTAAAATGACCATAAAAACTATGATTTAAACAACTTTACAGCTCAAATATTCCACAAGTTTTAACATAATAATTAATGTAGGTGTAAGGCCCCATTCACTTCCATTGTAAATACCTCACCATAACCTTAATTTCTGTTTTTTTTTATTTATTTATTTTTTTTTATATATATATATATAAGTAGGGACGAGTCAAGTTTTTTGGTATTAAACATTATAGCATAACTGCTGTAGATTTAGCTTAACTTGTATTAAACCTGGAATATTCCTTTAATTTTAAAACTGCAGAATTTGTTTCTTTTTTTTAAATTATTATTTCTTTTTTTTGTCCCTGCTGCACTCACATGCACACATTTCTCAACATGTCTTTATAACCAGCAGCATTTTATCTTCAATTAATTGGGTATACTAATTGTAATTATGCTGATGTTTTATCACCATCCAGTCTAGTTAATCAAATTAGATCAGTACGATGTAATGTTTGCAGGTGTTTTGAGGTTTGTCTTAACATCATAACTGCAGATGCATGTTTAATACAGGTATCCAGACCAGATGGGGGGATGCATAAATTGGGTGTAGATTGCTTTACAAGCCTTAAGCATGTGGAGTGAGTTGCCAAGGAGATGAGAAAATTAAAGGCAAAGGAGCTGCTAATGAGCCTTAAAAAATGATCTGCAAACACACACACACACACACACACACACACACACTCGTAAACCCTTTTGTCTCCACCTCTTATACAACAGCAGTGCGACTGAGGATTATTATAAAAATAAATAAATAAATAAAAACATTTCTGAATAGTGACAACTTATACACAACTGCTGTCTAATGGAAAACATCCATTAGTTTATTTTTATTGTGGTGCAAATTAGCAATGAAGTTCTTGGTGTTGTAACAGTTGATAAATAAACTACATCTGTGGCAAAATACATTTTTAACAAAAATGTTTTTTTCAATGGCCATTATTTGGAGTGTTATCATAATGCTGATGCATTTGTAATATACTGTATGCTATTCAGTTTTAATTATAGCAATTGGGACATACAAATATGCGCAAAAAAAAAAAAAAAAATGTAAAAAATGGTTTGAATGTTAACTCTCTCTTTTTTTTAAACTTTTAACAAAATATTAAAATTTTATTTGAAATATTTGGAAACATGAACGATTTATAATCCACTGACTAGGTTGGTAAATTTTTAAACACAAGGGAACACTTCTGTTAAAAGAATATTCCGAGTTCAATACAAGTTAAGCTCCGTCGACAGCATTTGTGGCATAATACTGATTACCACAAAAATAATTTTGACTTGTCCCTCCTTTTCATAAAAAAAAAAAGAAAATCGAGGTTACAGTGAGACACTTACAATGGAGGTGAATGGGACCAATTTTTGGAGGGTTTAAACACAGAAATGTGAAGCTTATAATTTTATCAAAGCACCTACATTAATTCTTATGTTAAAACTCATGTATTATTTGAGCTGTAAAGTTGTTCAAATCATAGTTTTTGCACGATTTCAGGGATTGCGGCATTGTAAAACTTGGCATAACTTTACACAGAAAAGGTTAGTAAGTGATTTTATCACACTAGAATCATGTTAAGACACATATTGTTTACATCTTGTGCAGGGTTTGAAATTAACATCCGACAACCTGCCAAATGTAAGTAAAAATCAGCCTTGGCGGGTATCTCTGTCATACTTGCTAGCCACTTTGGTGGGTGACATTTTTTCCTGCATTGAAAATTCTGTGAATGTTGGGCGACTCAGAGCTGCTGCCGAAGGAAATGTTTTCATGCCTCTCGTAACTTACAAGTGCATCTGTGTGGGTGAATGAAGCTCGCTTTCACGTGAACCGCCGCAGCATGCTCCGGGGAAAGATCGCCAGTGCTCTGGAACAGCACAGAGTGAAACTTGCGTGATTCAGTCAAGCTTCACTCTATATTGTGGCGGCCGGTGGAAAACACAAAACTTATGGGACCCATCTGAATTCTACAGAGAGTATAAAGCATTATATGGAGGAAGTCAAACCTCTCAAACTGCTAGACAGCACATATATTATAAACAGCATTGATGAGGTAAAGAGGAGACACAGTGGCTGGTGAGCCAAAAAGTTAATTTCAAACCCTGGTCTTGTGACTATACTTTTGAACAGTGAGTATTCTAACTTTACAGGTTGGCCCTCATTCACTTCCATTGTAAGTGCCTCACTGTCACCCAGATGTTTGCTTTTTTTTTTGTTTTTTAAGAAAAGGAGTTATGAGTCTAAATTAGTTCTTGTGGTAATCAACATTATACAAATGATGTCAATTGAGCTTCAACTTGTATTGAACCCAGAATATTCCTTTAAACGGTTAAGCTGGCACAGTTTTAATCAGCCGATGCTCAAACTGGCCAAATACCAGCAGTATATCGCTCTATCGATAGCAAAAATCATCACGGATTTACTTCAACATACATCTAAACATTAAAACTCGGAAGACTGAGCTGGAGAAAAATGATATTAAAATAAGAATTTTGAGTTAACTATACTTTTTTTCACACAAATGTTTACCTCTTAATAAATAAATGGTTTGCAGTATAATGGACATGAAATATTGATTTGAGTGTAAATTATTTAATTATGTGAGAAGAAAGGATGTGGAGAGATAAGGAATGACTTTCATGGGACAACAGTACATTACAGAGTTTAACAGTCATTTTACACACACACTGTATATTTGACAGCGGAATGCCACCACTGACAAATAACAGTCAAGTACTCAAGATAGCAATAAAATCAGGACATGCAAATACTTTGCAATTCATGCTAGAAAAATATATTATTGTGGGGAAAAAGAAAGTGCCTCTGTCAGTTTTTTTCATGATATGTTCCTGTGACTATGTTTTTCAGCAGTACTTCAGAACTGGACTGTTTCACTTCACTTTTCACTTTTCATCTTTTGATCTCTCTCAAAAAAAAAACAAAAAAAAAAAAAAAACAAAAAAAACAAATTCTGACTCAAAGCTAATAATCTCCTATTCTCCTTACGGCTGTCACACACTGGATTCTCTTTCACTGTTGAAGCTTATTTCATTACCCGCCCCTGCTAAAAAGACCAGAATATGTTGGGTTTTAAATGCTGGAATGGTGTTAATGAATAATTGATGATTCTTCAATTGTTATTTGTTTGATTAAGCTAATTGGTTGTTGATTGCGCAACACAGCGGCAGACTCTTGGTTTGAAAATGAAGTGGGCTTGACATATTATCTTGTTATAAGCAATGATTACAATCAATGGCAATATATATATATATATATATATATATATATATATATATATATATATATATATAAAAAGAAAAAGAAACTTTTATAATTGTGAAAAAAAACCCACTGATACTAAACAAACACATTTAAAGAGTTTATTACAGCAATTTGGCAACAGCAGACTTTATACAGCAGCATTTACTAATACAAGAAAATTGCATTTATTGGGTATTTATTTAATTTGTGTGGAAAGAAATATGTGCTCATGGTATTTCAAGTCCTGCACATTCATTTAATGATGAATCAGTGTCAGTGTCAGCTGAAAATGAACATTGTTTCAGGGGCGGAGCAAGTTAATACATTTTGTCGAAACATTATGGAGACTTTTTCCTTAATGGCATGTTTGTGGAATAATGTGCATTAATGAATTGTGCACAACAAGACCAGGAAGAAGTTTAGTAAAGTAATTAGTGTCAAAATTGCAGACATTTACATTTCAAATCATGTTGAAACAACTGCTGTCCCAGTACAAATCTATCTCTAATATAATCACATTTACTAGGTTGAATTTTCAGGCAGGACTGACAAACAGGAATATTGTTGTATTTTTCCGCAATACTCTTTCAGTATTCATTGTTCAGGCCGACCTCCTTCTACAATATCCTATAGAGCTCCAAATGTGTAAATAAAACCTTAACATAAAATCTTATGCTTCATTAATAATACTAATACTGATGTTTTTGAGAACATCGCTATTTACTATATCAAATTACTCTCAAAATAAATTTTCATTGCGAAATCAATAATAAAGTTTGTCTCCATAATGCAATAGCATTTCTGCTATTGTTTCTTACAAACGAGACTTTAATGGCACCATCCGACAATTGGTAAAAAGACCATAAAACACCACATATAAAGAATGGGTGTCATCCACAAAATGCTGCTGTAAACCGCATTAGCCAACTCTTTAAATACTGATGGTACACTTGACATCATGTTTTGAAAGCTCTCAAAAGGTTATTTATTTATTTATTTATTTATTTATTACAAAGAGTTATTATTGAAAGTGTCGGCAACCAGCCAGCAGTCCAATAGAAAGCAATGTTTATCAAGGGAATGTGAATGATAACAATGTACCATGCTATGACAGATGATTATACACAGGAAATTTCAATGTAAATAATAAAGGGATAAGTTGGAAAAAAAAATGTGGTTGCTATTTTCTTGTTTAAAGGTGCAGAATGTAAGATTCAGAAACCCTTGTTATTAATGACACCTGTGGCCGTTAAGTGAACTTCAGCCAGCTACCTGTTGCTCGTGTTCGTGCCCACACTCCAAAGATGACAGATAAGGTAGCATAATTTAAATTACACAGTTGTGATTGTTTTACTACAAACATTGAGTCTGTATATTATATTTGAATCTCCAGTGCTGGAACAGAGCTAATACAAAGTGTGGATATAGGTCTGATTATGTGAGACTGTAGTTTGAAGTAATCACTTTTCTTTGCATGATACATTGACTGCATTTACATGATAGCCTATGTCGGCGTTAGCTAGCTAGCCAGCTTTATCAATAGCTGTTAGCTAAATTTGGTGGATGATGACAGTAGCTGTTTATAAAATAAACTGTACATTATAAATATGTTGACAATTCAGTATTGATGTGATTCCATCACAACTGTCATTTTGATATATCGATGCGCTATTGTTTTATAATAATATAATGTATATATTTTCTGTATAACCAATTCTGTTACGTTACACTAATGAATGGGTATTTTTGTACTTGAACATTGTCTAGCATTCATTTCATGTGTTATTGTAGTTTACCTTGCTGAATAATAACAGATTAACATTATGTCATTATGTACTGTGAATCAGCATACCTGACTTTTAGCATAAAGAGAAGATTGTTGAAATTATTTGAAAGTTACGAAGCAAGGTAGCTTGCAATTCATCAGCGTTAGCAGGCAAGATCAAGTTTTTGCAGTTATGTAAGCTTACCTATCCAATAAGAAGAATGCCAATTCAGGGTCGGTTTTGATCCCCCAAACCGAACAAAGGTCCCTCCAGGAATCAAATGCCCTACCAATGTTCATTCTAGTTTTTGCTCGACCATGATCACATTCACGCTTAGCCAGACGGGATTCAGTGGATAATTTTTTGTTTTTGTTTTTTTGGCTTACTCGGAGTTTGTGTAGGAGTCGGTGTTGTGCTGGGAGCCGGACGTTTGCTGGATTCCATCTCTAAGATAGCGTTACCTCCTGTTGCAGACTGTCTGTTGATGTGGAAGAGAAGCTTCTGTCTGAGTCAAGGCTCTCAGGAGCACACATAAACTTCACATCCTTTGGATTTTCCCGGCAAAAGCGACTCGCTCCCTTCACATGAAAATCAGTCTACACGCTTTAATAGGCAACCTAGGAAGTCTGGGAAGGGCTAATTTTTTAAGTTGCATTACAAGCCGTTCACACATTGGCAAAAAAATAAATAAATAAATAAGCCGAATATTACATGAAAATTTTTACATATTGCACCTTTAAAATATACATCTATTATTTTGTGAGATTTAGGCTTAAAACAAGAACAATTTGCCAATGGGGATAGAAAAATTAACCTAATTCCAGACTTAATATCTAATGCAATTTTGCTTGTTGCATAATTATAATCTTTATTCAAAGATGTAAAGGGTCTTGTATTTAAGGATCTTTACTTATTTTAGATATTCATACTGTAAAACAAGACAGAAATACTGATTAAGTCAATGACTTTTGCCATTTGGTCAGTCTTAGACTACACAAGAGTTTGCCAATCAAACAAATCACTTTAAGTTGGACAATGAGGGCCGGTGTGTCATTACTTTGAATGAGTCAAGGTCCCATAAACGAGACAGTTTTATGGAGCTTCTTCTGGTTAATTTATGGCAGGTGGTTTGTTAGCCACACTATTTCTGCACTTCATTAAACTGTGCTGCATATGCTCAAACCGCTTCCCAAGGTTCTCTCCATATTACTGCAAATATTCTATTTATACTTGTAAGTTGAGCAATGCAACTTCATTGCTGACACTCCCCTGCTGCATTCTTATAGTGTATACTGAATTTAAATATTAAAAGTTTCTCTCTGAACAATAGTAAACTTTTCCTCAAAAGACCACCCAAGTAACTACCTAGAAACCAACCATATCACCCTAGCAACTACATAGCAAACAACCATACAAGCTAGCAACTACCTAGCAAATAAACTAAACCCAAACACCCTATGAACCACTTGGCAACTATAAGAACCAAGCAATTGAACACCATAGTAACCACTTTGTTACCAACCATAACACCCTAGAAACTACCTAGCAACCAGAACACCCTAGCAACTGTAAAAAAAAAAAAAAAAAAAAAAAAAAGAAATATATATATATATATATATATATATATATATATATATATATATATATATATATATATATGCATTTGGCAGACTTTGTATAAAAAAAGAAAAGAAAAGTTGGATAAAAAAAAGTTGCAAAGTGTTTGCTTTACACAATTTAAAAGTTACAGTGTGTGTTCCTTGAGAATTGAACCCATAATCTTAGCATTGCTAGCGCCTTGCTCTGCCAGTCGAGCTACAGGAACACTATAGTAATTGCCTAACAACTAACCAGGACTGTGTTTCCCAAAAGCATCGTAAGCCACTGGCACCAATGGTCTCTACGATTAACTTAAGCTTGCAATGCTTTTGGGAAACACAGCCCTGGTTAGTTGCTAGGCAGTTACTATAGTGTTCTTGTAGGCCCTGAACACCTTACCAACAGCTTAACATCAAACCAGAACTCCCTGGTAACTGCCTAGCAACCAACCAGAACACCCTAGCAACCACTTAGCAACACCCTAGATCCACACAGAACACCAAATACAGATTAGGTGTGGGCTTGCACATGAGTCATGTGAAAAACGTAAATGTTATTTCTTTTTTTTTTTGGTCATTTTTGTCAGCCCTGGTCACTGTATAGTTTCACTATATGAAAAAGAGCAGCGTGGACATTTCCTTTCATGTCAAAGAAAATCAGGCAGGTTTGGAATGACATTAGGGTCAGTAATTGATGCCAAATTTTTATTTTTGGGTCAACTATTCTGTTAACGACTGCACAACTTTAAAAAAACACATTATTGTCCAGCTTAAACAGCCTTCGAAAGTGTAACAAAAGCATTGAAAATACTGCCTCAGGGAATTTAAATACAGAATGATGGGCCTTCTAAACCCTTGAAAAGGCTCCACATACAGAACAAAGACATTCAGCATTAGAGTGATGCACAAAAAAACATGTCAATCAAAGCTAAGCGCACGCTCTCACCCACACAGACACACATGCCCTGCAGCCACAAGCCTGCCGCATGAGAGGACCCCTGCCAGCCTGCCACTGAAGAGGATTGGGATGAATAGACGCACTCACTGAAATAAAACGCCTGAGTCATCTTGGACAAACTCTCACATGATGGCCAACCCAATCAACACGTTTCAGACTACCTGAAATTATGCCGGCTATATCTAAAGTCACAGGTGGGATATTCCTACTTTGATATCTCTGACTACCAACCATAAAAGCGTTTCATTTTCCATTGTGCACATTATAAACATGCATCTCTGCGAAAACTACATTGTGGTTTACCGTACAAGTTTCCAAGGTCTAAGTCCAATTTTAATTGCACTTACCAAGTTGAAAGGCAGCATGTGAGGTGTGTGATTCAGGTGTGTGCAAGACTGTCATCATGCTGCTTGTTAGAGGTGGTGACTGGTGTGAGAACAGGTGGAATACTGATTAATCTTGCTCTTCATTGAGTCGTGCTGGGACATTCCTTCTCAAAACTTTGGAAATTGTGAATATGATGTGATGATTGTGATTTAGGACAGAATAAAATGGAAAATGATTTCATATTTGCATCAATATTGCAACAAGATGAAGAGTAAAGAATGCTCGTTACACAGTGTCCTAATCCAATGCTAAAGATGCAATTAAGTGAAAAGCTCTCTCACATCAGTTCATGCATTTCTGTCTTATCCAGCTGCAGCTACAGCTGCACCAAAAAAAAAAAAAAAAAAAAAAAAGCTATATTGTAGAAGGAGGTAACTACGCTTGACTAAATGATTAGTTGCATTGTATTGTTTGTATTTAGCACTGTTTTCCCTGCTGTCCGTGACCCTAAAAAAAAAAAAAAGACCTGCCACCCACCAGCTGAGAAAGCACTGGTGTAACGCAAAGTTTGCTCTTGTAATCAAGGTCAGTGTGAGAGCTCTGAATGTGTTTCATCTTATTATAGCTCCACAGGTAAGAGAGAGAGAGAGAGAGAGAGAGAGAGAGAGAGAGAGAGAGAGAGAGAGAGAGACTGATGGAGTGGTAGAGAAATACAGACTCAAGCAGTAATATACATTGAATAAAAGACACTGAGAGAGTTGTTCAAATTACCTTGGCATTCCTCCTGACACACATTCTTCTGTTCTTCATAAACAGCAGCTGAAGACCACTGCTATAATCACTGCTTAACAACTGCTAATAATCAATGCCAATAATAACAACAACAATAACAATAATAATAAACACTGCTAATACATAAATTAAATAATTTAAAAAAAAAAAAAAAAAAAATATATATATATATATATATATATATATATATATATATATATATTTAAAATGAAAATGTAAATATAAAAATAAAACAATAAAAAAACAATAACAAAATCACTGTGAAAAACAAACAAACAAATCACTGCTAAATAAAGAAATAAACAAAACAAAATAAAAATAAAATATATTATGTATAAAAAATAACAAATAAAACAAAATTAAATAAAAACTGCTAAAAGCACTGCTTAAAAAAAAAAAAAATCACTGGTAAAAAATAAAAATCACTGCTAAATAAATAAACTAATAAAAAATACTAATATAAACAGGATAAACTGCAATGCCACTCACTGACGTCTGCCTGCATCATCTTGGTCATAAGATACTAATATTAGTAATATATTCATGCATTTTGGCCAGAAGGGAACTGGCCTCAAGGCTCAAGGTTATTTTCCTCCATTAACTACATCTTATAGAGTTTTGTGTTCCTTGCCACAGTCCTTTGGTTTGCTCACTATAGGGGCCTAAATACAAATAATATATGTAAGTGTATTTGTAAAGGCATAATGTACAATTACCTTTGTTTATGTTCTGCTGAAAAAAAAAAAAAAAAAAAAAAAAAGAATCTGCAATGACATGAGGCTGAGTAAATCATGAGAAAATCATTTTTTGGTGAACTGTCCCTTTAAATCTACAGTCTGTTATATTAATACAGTCTATTATCACTTTTCAGCAAAAGTTAAAATGTTAAAAAAAATTATAAAGAAAAAAAAAAAGATTTACAAAACAAAAAAAATGTAAAAGGTAATGTACAAAAAAGTTTTGGCCAACATATTTTGTAATCAAATAACACAAGTAACTACATGCCCAACCTGACTTTCGTGAAAAATACCTTTGTCCTACGAACACATTTAAACTTTTTGGTAAAAATCTGCCTTAATAATATAGTTGACTTGGTAACTCTTTCCAATAAGGTTCTATTCATTAACATTAGTTAATGAATTAGGAATCATGAACAAATAAACAATATATTTTTACAGCATTTATTAATCTTTATTAATATTAGTTAATAAAAACACAGTTGTTCATTGTTAGTTCATAGTGCATAAACTAATGTTAACAAATGCAACTTTTGTTTTTTAAAATGCATTGGCGACATTAATTAACATTAATTAAGATTAATAAATGCTGTATTGTTCATTGTTAGTTCATGTTAACTAACGTTAACAAATGGAACATTAATGCAAGGTGGTATCGTTGATTTTTGCCTGAATGTATGCCAGTGTGGTTTGATGATGTTCGCATGTTTTTAATTACTGTATTACAGATGAGAATCATATGTTGTTTGTCAGATACACTCAATAAATGAGCATGTAATGAGCAGCTCATGTGTAAAGAACAATTGTGCAGCTGCAGATTCAATGCAGATACTTTTAAAATTCTCATATTCTCTTCCACCCAAAGTTTCTGTGAATGGACATTGATGAAGGGCCACCAGCACAGAACGAGACCCCCATGGAGATGAAAACAATATGCTCATAGATCTTTTTCACTCCTCCTGACAGGTTTTTGGCCGCTGTGGCATGCAGAGCACTTTCAGGACAACGGCTTTCCCGCTGCGGACACACTTACACTGTTAGAGCGGAAAAAAAAAAAAAAAAAAAAAGATAATTTTAACCCCACAGAGCTGTCCAAAAGTGACTCTTAGTTGAAATATTATTTTGTCTTTCTACAGCACCAGAGATCCCTTTTTAAAACGCATAAACCATGATGAATGGAAAGTTTACACAAAAATGGCAATGCTTTCGTCATTTACTCACCCTCATGTTGTTTCTTTCTTCAGCGGAATGCTGAAAGGTACTGAGCCCCTTAGAGGACAGGGCGGGAAGTTTTATTTTCTGAACTAGTTTTGCGTGCCCTCGCAATAAATTCACCGTGGTTTTACTAAAGTAACCACATTTTAACCATGATATCCATAGTGAAATACAGGAAAACGAAAACAATGGTAATAATTTTGTGATTACTATGGTTTTACTACAAAAACCATAGTTTAACCATGGTTTATCTATAGTAAAAGCATGGTTACTGTATGGATACAGTATACTATATTAAAACCATGGTTTCTGCCAAAAAACATTGAAATAATGAGTGGCGAATTGGCGGCACATTTGTAGAAAGTTTGCTAGAACTTGCCAAGAACTGTCCACTTGAATTCTTGCTTAAGCGATTGACTAATGATGTGCCCTGTTTGGTTTCAGAGAAGGTCAACGAAGTGATTTCATCAGTTCATGCTTTATCTGTCTCTAACAATCCGTCTGGTTTAAGTCTGTGCTGTACCTCTTTTCAAAATAAATAAAACCTGGAAACAGGCCTGTGAACATTGAGATTTTTATTGCCACTGACCTGCCATCATCTGAAGGGTTATGCTTGCTTGAAAACACCTTTGATATTTTTTTTAATCTTAAGTATTGTATCCCTGCATAAAGGTGAAGTGTATACGAGACTACGAGAATTTTTACATCGAAAAAAATACACACAATTATTATCTTTAAAATTCCGTTTGGTGCGCCGACTGACAGAAATTACACACTTCACCTTAAACACTGCAGGGTTTTGCATGTTTTGCCATGTGTGTAAAAGTACTGTTTTGAGTGCGACCGCTGTCCTGAAAGCGTCCAAACGTGTCCATCTTTGTGACATCTTTGTATGACTGATTTTGTTCCACTAAGCAGCACCTAGTCAGCCAGGCAAATGGACAGCTAATGAAGGAACCCGCCGATTCTCGCTGGGACGTGTGCTGATCGATGAAACCACAGCCAGGCAGCAGATGGTCAATCTGTATAGTCGCTCATGAGGAAGAACGCAGCAGAAACTCCATATAAACCTGCTGCAATCCTTGAACAAACACATGTCAACAACACCCTAATCAAACAGAGCTTCATATAGAATGAAAAGCAGGTATTTTAAAGGGATGAAAATTCTCTTATCATTTACTAGACCCCATGACATCCCAGATGTGTATGACTTTCCTTTTTCAGCAGAACACTAACGAAGAGTTTTAGAAAAATACTTTAGCTCTGTAAGTCCATACAATGCAAGTGAATGGTGACCAGAAATGTGTAGCTCCAAAATTCACATAAGAAACATAGAAGTATTCCATAAGACTCATTGTGGTAAAACTTTGTTATTTATTGTTCTGTCAAAATGGTGACCAGAACTTTGAATCCCCAAAAGTCAGCATAAAAGTAATTAATATCTCTCCAGTGGTTAAATCCATGTCTTCAGAAGCAAAATAATAGGTGTGGGTAAGAAACAGAACACTATTTAATTTTTTTACCCTAAATCTCTTTGCCCTTCTTTCAGATGTGAAAGTGAAACTAAACAGGCACCACATATGACTTTCAGATGTAAAAGTGAAAGTGGAGATGTAGAGTAAAAAAGGACTTAAATTAGGATCTGTTTCTCACCCACACCTATTATATTGCTTCTGAATTTAAGTACTGGAGTCTTATGGATTACTTAAGATTACTTGTTTCCTTTATGTGAAATTTTGGAGCTACAAAGGTCTGATCACCATTTACTTGCATTGTATAGACCTACAGAGCAGATATTTTTTTCTAAAAATCTTTGTTTGTGTTCTACCGAAAAAAGAATGTCACACACATCTGAGATGTGCTTTCTTTACAATAAGTAACTTTAATAGTGATGCTTGCAGCCTAATCTCATGAAAATAATGTAACTGTGGTGACATTTTTGCATTAGTATGACATTATGTGGTTCATTCCACATATCGCTGCAGTTCCAAAGTGAAATGTCCACTGTGTGGCACTAAAAGCGAGTTACATTTTCTCTCAAACTGTTGAGGTTATTAAGGTTACCACTCAATCGATTTTTAAATCAACAAAATGACCTCCACACGCTAAACCATAAACCTAACCGAAAGTGCTATAAAAAGCAAATAGGAGATGAAAAATTTTACATCATCTTTTTGTGGCACTTCTATGACACTTTTGGCTCACGTGTCGACTCGCATGCTCTTCAGGACTCGTACTCCACTCCTTTGCATCGCAAATGCAACACTATCAGTTGAGCTCCCGTGCAATTTGATCGCACTCAAATAACAAAGCAAACATAAAAATGAGTCATGTGCTATAGTAAAAGTGTTTTGATGTCATAAAATAGCATTGTGTGAGGAACAGTGTGAAAAGTAAGCATTTACGAACTGATAATCTGCCTTTTACTCGTGATTTATTTGAGAGGTGTAAAGGCGGGGTGAGCAAGAGACAGACACAGTGGGTGTGGCGTCAGGCCTCAGAGAGGTGTTTATTTAAAATAATAGCAACAGAAAAAGGGGAATAAAGTGTCCAAAGGGGAAAGTGTCCAAAACAAAGGGGAATCTGGCATCCTCGCAGTGCAAGGTGCTGTGCGCTGGAAAGGTAGTGCAGAGGGGGTAAGGTCCAGGTGCTAGTGGGCGGGGTATGGCGTAGATTCCGAAGTGCGTGGAGCTCTTCTTGAGTGGTCCGGTTTCCCTGGGCCACGGTGTTCAAGGGGAATAGTGGCCCTGCATTCTGCACGTCGACCACAATGTGTGCTCCAATCCCCGGCTTTGCATATTATTTGCAACGGGGGTTCGAAGTGCGGGTCCGGCGACACATATAATTTGCAGCGGACACTCCTCACTCCGTTCCTGGACCTACGAAGATGCCAGCAGGTAGAGACCAGTCTCCCTAGGAGAGGCGCACGTGGGTTTTAAAGGCAGCGGTGATGAGGCTCTTCATTATGTTCAGGTGAACCCCAACACACGCCGCCAAACAGAGGCAAGTTACTGCACCACTCCTCTCTCTCCTCTGCCAAGCCTGGCTGAAGAATGGCCCTATGAAGAGATGGGGCGACGATGATCCACGGGAGGGGCGTGCCGTTCTATCACAGAGGTAATTAAAGTCAATGTTGTTGTAGCACCTCTAGTGTTCATTTCACCAGGAAACTGTCGCGATATGTAAAAACGAGCCATGTAAAAACCAATCGCAAAATTGGTTACACAACAAATTCCTTGAATTCTCTGCAACTTTATTAACCCGTCAGCTGTGTTGCCAAGCAACATAGCAACAATAATGTTGAATTCAATTGAATTCAATTGCTCTCAAAAGTGTATAAATCGACAATTATATGCTTCATACGTTGCCCATCAAATCAGATTTTAACGACTGAACTGTTTTATAAACCGATTCCTTTATGAAAGTCAGAAAAGTCATGCATTGCATTAGCAAGAGTATTCTGCTGATTGCACTTTGACTTTACATTTCAATGGCATTTTCCATGTTCACTGGACACATCTGTGTAACACGAGCAAAACGAACCCACCCCCCATCCAAGGTCAGCTGAGACCTGTCATAGGAGTTTCTACCATGGAAAACCAGACAGCGGGTGTAGTTGAGGTCTCTGGGTGAGTATATACCTCCGTCCTGTCACAGTCACGCGGCCCACATTCAATTAATTAGCCACTGAGCTCCTGACCACTGCGGGCCCGCGCCAGTCGTAAATCACACTGCATGTACAGGGTTGAGTTTTAATAACTCTGTGGTGCTCTGATTGACTGAATGAATGTGGCTCCATGACGTTTTTCAGCCTTCAGCATATTGTGCCAACCACATCATAGTGCGATGGGATTATTTCATTATAGGAATCTAGGGTTGTACTGCCTGCTTCAGCCTGTCAGCGGGGATTGTGCTGTAGTGCGCACTCTTAAAGGCACCTCCACTAAAATCTCCCCTCGACCAAAAGGGCATCTTTAGATTTGTGAAGGGCACCTTTAGCTTGCACCCCCGTTCTGTGCACGTCAGTGCTGAGAAACATTAATTTCACCACTAATGAGATCCCTGCAGTCGCCGATTCACTATTTACTGATGATACATCAGAGGGTGATGCAGATGTAAAGACCACTAGCCACTGAGAAGTTTAAGATTTCATAAACGTCTCATTAATATTTCATTAATGTAGTTTGTCATCCAAATGCTGGAGTGCTGGATGCTGTTCGTCCATTGCAGTCTGAATGAGTGGTGACTGTATGCTGGACAGCCTCTGATAAGACACGGTCACTTGCCCGGTTTATACTCTCAATGGGCCCGATGATCCAAAGCAGAAGCACAATCACATGAGCAAGAGCAAAATTGATTGGCCCGAGACGACTCAGTTGGGATAGGTTGAACTGTACCAACAAAAAAAAATTTTAGACATTCAAATACTCACTTTTTCAAAACAATAGCCCCAAGACTGAAACAATATGCATGTTAACATGATTTTAGTGCGATAAAAATCACTTACTAACCTCTTTTACAACTTTGTTGCAATGATGATATAATGTCAACAAACACTAAAATTACTAAAATGACAATTTAAACAACTTTACAGCTCAAATAATACAAAAGTTTTAACAGAAGGAATGCTATAAAATGATAAGCTTCATATTTCGGCCTTTAAACCCTCCAAAAATTGGCCACATTCACTTCCACTGTTAGTTCCTCACTATCACCTCAATTTCTGCTTTTTTTTTAAGAAAAGGAGGTACGAGTCGAAATAAATGTTTGTGCTAATCAACATTATGCCGCAAATTCTGTTGATTGAGCTTAACTTGTATTGAACCTGGAATATTCCTTTAAGACAGAGATGATTTAACATTGTCTGTTATTTAAAAATCTATAGTACAAAATTTCAGCAAATCAGTGTGTTTCGATGAATTTAACTCAATGTAAGTCGGACGAAAACAATAATTTGTCTTTTTATTATGACATGTTAACGCTTCTGTTAGTCCGACTTCGCAAAAATAGATTTTTGGATAATGCTCGACTTCGTTCTGCATGATCATCTTTCAGCATGTATACACGTTAATCGGATTGCAGTTGGCCTCTGCCTTCCTTTGAATATTCATTTATGCATTGTGATATGTATACATTAACAGACAGATGAAGACTGTAGCTCGACTACACAAACACCTGCTGTTGGTTCATTATAACTGAGCATGCGGGCGTACTGACTGATTCAACAATTCATGCTTCAAAAATGCTTTAAAATGTTTTAGTAAAAATATAGTATATTTAGGTAGATATTGTTGTTTATTTCTATGTATTTGTGCTTGTAAATAAGAATTCCTTTAGTTAAAAATGTAGAAAATATACCTTGAGTACTGTCAAAAAAGATTTTTACTGTATTGCACTTCTCATTTTTTAAATTATGGCTGTCTAAATTTTAAAAGCTCATTTGTGATGTTTATCCCTCCAAATGTAGCTATCGGCTTCATTAGATTTTGCAAGAAAAACTCTTAAACAAAAAGCATTGCATACTGTATGCATGTCTCTAGTAATAATCACTACCATCTGACTGGTTTGAAATCATGCCTGTTTATCATTGTGCCATTTTGATTAAGAAACTAAAAATGCTAGACCGCTTTGGCAGGAACCAGAATGTTTGTCTTGGCAACAACTGAGCAGACCAGTAGGCTACACTTCCGATCTACATTACTGTTTATTCCCAGTATGGTACATGCTTACAAGAACAGAACTCATTGGGGATTGTCATCAAATATTTACTGTTCTAAATCTATACATTAACACTATGAACGCATGAGCTGTATTTCAAACCCTATTGCGCTGCCTAACTAGACAGCACTTCTTTCAAAATTACTGTATAAACATAATTACATGTAATTTCATTTATAAAAAGTACTGATTTACAAAAATCTTTAGTATAACTAAAAATATTCCATGCATTATTTTTTTGCGTATAAGCATATAATGTTGCTAGCTTAGCAAATGCTAATGTCAAACTCTCCAAAACTTGAATTCTTGCCAGAAACAAGAAAATTGCCAATGAGGAAAGAAAAATAACAACCTAATCTCACAGAATGAATGTTAGGCTACTATAACTACATTTTTGCAAACTGAGTTTTACATGCCGTGTTCTCCATTTTGCAGCAGTTTCATGCTGAAATTAACACTAAGCTAGGCTGACCAGACGTCCCCGTTTTCTGGGGACAGTCCCGGTTTTTGGTGGTCTGTCCCCGACTAGAGATGTCCCCGGAAATGTACCTGTTTTTCCCAAGCGTTCAAAACAGCCCACATAGTGAAATATTACATGGCAAGAAACTTAGCCCGAGCAGCAAAGCCTACAGTGTGCTGTTTATTTTGACCAGAAGAGGGGGCTGCTCGCTATAGCAGCTTCAATTCAATCGTCTTCTTCACAGATTATTTGGTCGGGCCAGTTTTGCCATTAAGAACTGGACCAGGTAATTGAAGAGAATTATCATAATTGTTAGAAGCTTCAAGGTAAGGCACATGCTAGCTATTTATGTTATAAAGTTACATTTTTATGTATTTTATAACAGGTTCTGAATTTGGCACAGGATTGTATTGAAAGTTTGGCCTTCATAATGTGGGAATTCATGGACAGACCACACAAACTATAAAATGCTGGTGAAAAGTAGTCAAATTAATCCCCGCAGATGAACAAATAAAATCAACAATTTTATCTTTGTATTGGACTGTAAAACCAATCAGTGTGATAATCTCTCAGTGTGATCAGTGTAATATTCACACACTAAAGGAAGCAACTTCTCACATATTTGCTCATTTGTTCACATATACCCAAAATAAATTTCAAATAAGAATATGACATTAATAACATGGAAAAATAAATAGAAATGTATAATAAAATATCTGCAAAGAAATGTACAGTAATTCAGTACATTACAGCATAGATACATCACACCTTGCAGGGAAACAAGTGACTGAAAAGGAGCACCATAATGCACCATAAGACTTGATCAAAATACTGTAAATAAAAGGTAGTAATGAAAAAAACAAAAACAAAAACAAAAAAAAACAGGTCCATATGAGATACGCAAACAGTTAGGTAAAATATTCATTATCATCATTATACAATATTGAATATCTTTGTGTCATACGGTAAAATATGCTTTAGATGCTAAATGTTTACATTCTTCACAGTATTCCATGACAAAGGGTAATAGCTGCAATAGTTCCTAATTGTTTATAAATGTTTGTTTAGTTCACTTTTTTTGCCACAATGTCATCTGTACAACACAGAAAATAATTAACTCGAAACAGAAGAGACTAAAAATGATCGACTTTACCTCCGTGTTTGAATTTCACTGAGACAAAGGCTACTATATCCAATAGAGCATGATACACCACACCGTAATTATTTCCATGATTTGTTAACTATATATTTTTTAACTCAATTTTAAGGCAACCATGTTACTTTTTTAAGTTAAACCAAATTAATTTCTTATGGTGCATAGTTCAGTACATTATCACATTCACCATGGACAAAATACATAAAATCTGATTTGTCCCCTTTTTAATAAGTAACATGAAATTTCAAATTACCTGTTGACCACTGAACTTGAAATGTCCCTGTTTTTCATTTCAGTAATCTGGTCACCTTACACTAAGCATTACAACAACTGTGCGTTTTATTCACTTTTACACAAATCATGAGTACAGTGGCTGATATCGAATTATTATGATATCGAAACACTTTTACTATAACGCATCATTTGAAAAAGATCCATTTTAACACTTGTAATACAGACCCACCTATGTTTACACTAAGGTTGTGCCGATAGATGATGATGGGGATCGACGATCTGATGCCTTTGACGATGTCAAGACGATATTTTGCTCATTTTCCCATTAATGTATAAAATTATTATTATTAGGCTATTATAATGATCAAATTAATATTACAAATAATTTGCCCATAGACACACAGACACACGCTTGAAGAAACACACTTTATTATGTTATTAAGAACAGATGACAGAAAAGCCATCTATGCGCACATATGACACGCTGTTTGTACGGAGGCGTGCAGTCTCGTGGAACACGCGCATGTAAAAGGTTCTCACTCTCTTTGTTTTTGTCTTCTGAATTATTATTATTTATTTTTTTTGCAAGAACAGTATCGTCTATGAGTGCTGCAAATGCAAAAGGGTTCCAGACTGCGACTAAAATGGTCGCAAATGCGACCAAAATAAATAATTGCGACAATAAATTAAAACGTAATCGCCACTGACGACAGTAGGGATGTGTGCTTTCATATGCGGTTTCGTCGGATAGCATCTTGTGAGTTATTGAATACATCTTTAGAGTGCCAGTGTGTCTCGTGCTGCTTTTCACCCTTTCTGTTAATGATATGCTCGCTGACTGCACACAACAACAAACACAGCGTGAGCCATGATGTCCGATTTGTGAACAAATTAATCTTTTGAACTGGATCTTTATGAAATCAACCGCCAAGAGCTTGTTTGAAGTTGAACTCAGGAGCTCAGGTGAGCAGTTTGAATTTGAGTCAATTTCTCAGTGAATCAGCTGTCGATGAGTTCTCAACTGGGAGCGCAGGCATTTCAAAATAGTAGTACCATGTGTATTTTGGGCTTGTTTATAATTAAAAGTCCCATGTTATGTACCAAATTTGTTTTCCTGGTAATTATTGATTGGAGTAGCACAATAAACTGCATCTGGGATTTCATTAAATTTGCACTAGTCTTTGTATCTGATACATCTAGTCACAGTAAAGAAAAACTAAGATTTAAAAAAATAAAATTATATATATATATATATATATATATATATATATATATATATATATAAAAACCTAGAAAAATTGTCCTCGTAAACCACCCAAACCACACACACACACACACACACACACACACACACATAATTATTTATTTATGATGTGAGAGCCAGCTTTTGATACTTAGGACCACTGAGGGACTCATACACAACTATTACACAAGGTGCAAACATTCACTGATGCTCAAGAAAGCAACACACTACTATATGCATATTATACTTTATGTAAATACCTGTTATGTAGATTCTGAAGGGCAGTACTAAATAATATATATATATATATATATATTTATTTATTTATTTATTTATTTATTTTTCTTATATTTGTATAAATTCTGAAAGAGAATTGAAAACTTATGAGAGAAACAGGGAATGCAAATTTGTGCACTCAACTATACAGTATATACTGTATATTAAACAGCCGATTAATGAGCTATCAGCTGTCTTTTCTTTGGCTTTCTACCTTGTTTTTGAACAACAATCTAAATTGAGCAATTCTGTGATGTGGCAACTAAAACAGCCATTTGTCTCCTAAATGTTTCAGTTTAGGAGCCAATGGCTCCTTAGTAAAAAACATTTTTAGTCTGAAGCCCTGAATTTTGCTTCCCAGGTAATTGTATCTTATTTTAAGGATGTTTAGATGTTTTTAGCTGATAAAATATGCCACTAATTAAGAAAAAATTATAATAAATAAATGTTTTGCCAATATAACTTTTACATACGAATACTAATTTGTTCAGGTTGAATTGGAACCTTTATCTTTTCCGAGTGCATTGGCATCAGTTTTGTTTACACCTTACCTATCTTACAGAATGCCCTCTGAGGCTTAACAGTCTGCATATATTTCATGACTAGCTGGTTATCCCTGGTCATTTCACCTGGCCGCAGGCACAGAGTGAGCTGCTGTCATGCTGCAGTGCTTCAGTTCAAGTCATTATCATTGCAGAACTATGTGTGACTGCAGAACTTCCTCTGGTGGAGACCTGCATTCACTGAAGACCTGATAAAACACTGTGGTGTACTACTGGTACACTGAGAAGTACAACACACCTCCTCGGCTTGACATGCAAGATGGAGAACTGTATTATGTCATAAATGTTGATACATCAATGAAACATAACTTAGAACTTTATTATGTCTTTATTAAGCAATATTATTTTCATATACTGTAATACTATTTTTAAAGTTAAGCAAACAAGTGTGACTGTTTGCAGGCCTATTATAAGCATTAATGATGACTATAAAAATCGCCAACATTCATGAACCTGTCTCACTTTCATCGTCTTAATGTCTCAGATGTTCTGCATGGTTACTGTAACATCAAAAGACTTGCCAATCTCTCGTGATCATCAAAGGCCTTTGAGATGTCGCTTATGAAATTAGGTTTTAGTGCGTGGCAGTTTGCATCATCCATCATCGTGACAAGCCGCGTTCACATTTGACTCTACGGTCCAAGAGGATCAGCAATTAATGGAAAGCATCATTCAGCAGGCTGCTTAAATGTCAAACTAGGACATGAATGCTAATGCCGGTTTGGAGACAACAATCAAGTCATTTATTTGTGCTTTTCTACCCAAAGTTTATTTATTCCTAATCAGAAAAGCTTTACGAAAAAAAAAAAAAGTAGCTTATTAGCGCTGTACTAATCCAAATGCCCTAGTGTGAAATAAGACACTGTGGATTGGGGCCAAGCAAACACACGCAGCTCAATTTCTCATGTTTTGTCTCTGTCACATCCTATTTGCATAAAATCCAATTTTCCCACATGGTAAGATTAGGGCTATTATGGACGCTTTGGGCGGATATCGCGTTGAATGGGATAGCTGATTCTGATTGTCCTATTTCAGAGTCGAAGAATTAAATGGAACACGTTACATATAGATTTGAATGGCTTGGTAATATAAATGTCTAGACGAAAGTTGAAAGTTCTCTCTATGTTTTCTAAATGAAAATGGTTCTGAAATAATTATTCCTGTGATGTTGCATCATTAAATCCTAACTGTAAACACTACATTCCTTAATGTGTCCTTTATAACTAATCCAATTAGATTACACTGTGTAGTGTACACTCACTCAAGGTGATATTTACCGTATTTTGGGTTATTTGTGTCCCACGAGACAGCTAATCCTCACGGAAGCCCTCTTCTCCTACGCAATCATCTAAAATTAAAGTGAAACCTTGGCACAGAGGTCAAATCAATTGCCCCGTGACCAAAAAGGCAATTCTTATAAAGAGAATATCTGTAACATAATGCATTTGCTACCAGGTACTGTGGTTCTCAACTAGTTTTGTTTCAGGAGCTAGATTTTACATCAAGATCCAGTGGTGAGCCAACACCACCAGTATTAATACTGTCTATTTTACAAAACTACAATTTGATGGTTTCATGCTCTTGGTAGCCAATCAATGAGGTCAGCACAAACAATGTTTATTTTTGATGCAATTTAACCCTTATTTAAAGGAATATTCTGGGTTCAATACTTGACAGCTCACTTGACAGCATTTGTTGCATAATATTGATTAGGGATGTGCACGGATAGTTAACATTCGGTTAACCATTCGACACAGCACTATTCAAATATCAAAATCATTATTTGGTTATTCTACACATACAATACAGGTCTGCAACCTGATGAGCTCAATGAGTTCCGACAAACCGTCAGGTTTTCCGGCTGGGTTTGGGTCAGTTTTTCAAGTATAGGGTGAGTTAGGGGCTGCTCAAACATGCTTGTGTATGCATCTGCGCTGTTTTTCTGTTAGGGTTAGGTTAGGTTTTTCTAAGATCAGTGATACTGACATGCGCTGGACGTACATCTTTGACTGTTGTGCTGAATCTCACTTTTTTCTTTAAGCTCATCGTGAAGGATCTGCGCATTTTTAGACACAGAGTAAAGTTAAAAAGACTTTAGTTTTTATAAACGCTTTACGAAACACATGCATTGTGTTTAATTCCTTATGCTGCATTCTGAAAAAGAGTACTTTAAAGGTACAGTATGCAAGATTCAGAAACCCTTGTTATTAATGACACCTGTGGCCATTAAGTGAACTGCAGCCAGCTACCTGTTGCTCGTGCTCGTGCCCACACTCCACAGATGACAGATAAGGTAGCATAATTTAAATTACACAGTTATGATTGTTTTACTACAAACTTTGAGACTATATATTATATTTGACTCTCCAGTGCTGAAACAGAGCTAATACAAAGTGTGGATATAGGTCTGACTATGCGAGACTGTAGTTTGAAGTAATCACTTTTCTTTGCATGATACATTGACTGCATTTATACGATAGCCTATGTCGGCGTTAGCTAGCTAGCCAGCTTTATCAATAGCTGTTAGCTAAATATGGTGGATGATGACAGTAGCTGTTTATAAAATAGACTGTGCATTATAAATATGTTGACAATTCAGTATTGATGTGATTGTTGAAATTATTTGAAAGTTACGAAGCAAGGTAGCTTGCAATTCGTCAGCATTAGCAGGCAAGATCAAGTTTATTGCAGTTATTGTAAGCTTACCAATCCAATAAGAAGAACGCCAATTCAGGGTCTGTTTTGATCCCCAAAACCAAACGAAGGTCCCTCCAGGAATCAAATGCCCTGACGATGTTCACTCTAGTTTTCGCTCGACCACGATCACATTCACACTTAGCCAGACGGGATTCAGTAGATAATGTTTTGTTTTTTTGGTTTACTCGGAGTTTGTGTAGGAGTCGGTGTTGTGCTGAGAGCCGGACGTTTGCTGGATTCCATCTCTATGATAACATTACCTAGTGTTGCAGACTGTCTGTTGACGTGGAAGAGAAGCTACTGTCTGAGGCAAGGCTCTCGGGAGCACGCATAAACATTCATCCTTTGGATTTTCCCGGCAAAAGCGGCCCGCTCTCTTCGCATGAAAATCAGTCTACAGGCTTTAATAGGCAATCTAGGAAGTCCGGGAAGGGCTCATTTTTTAAGTTGCATTACAAGCCGTTCACACATTGGCAAAAACAAAACAAAACAAAAAAAAAAAAACAATACATGATATTATATAAGTGACTGTTACACCATTAAACATGATTCCACTTTGTTTTTCACCCAGCAAAGTTTCATTACTTGCTAAACGGTAAGACAGATTTTTTCCCCTTTTGCTCTGGTGTGCATATTTAGTACAATAATTAGACAAGTTCAATGTAATTTGATTTTAAACCATTTAAAAATCAAAGCACCCCAAAGAGGCTATTTAACCACAGCAGTGTGACTACACACACATTATAATTTTTGCGTCCGCCTCCTCACGGATGTGTGAACCTGCCTGGGCAGAGCGCATATACAGGTAGTGACAGCCTTTTGAATTATTTGAGCTGTAAAGTTGTTTAAATTGTTATTTTTACAGTAATTTTAGGGTATTACATTGCCATGGCAATAAAGTTGTAAAATTGGCTATAACTTTACACAGAAAAGGTTAGTGAGTGATTTTATCACACTAAAATCAAGTTTGCGTGCATACTGTTTATGTCTTGTGTCTATAGGGGAGAGCAGGGCACAAACTAACACTTTTTGGTTTTCTTAAGTTTGTGTAAATGTACTTGAGGTTCAATGTATTTTTATTTTTTCACATTAATTTCACATGTGTCTATTACACATATTTGGTCTTGTTTCATGAATACAGCATATACTTTTTTGGCAATCTACCTCGAAATAAAAGACCCTTTGTCATTTTCTCCCCTTTGAGTTGAGTTGATAAGCTGATTTTCGGCTTACTTTGTTTTTACTTTGTTTACGTTGATCAGTCTATTTATATCTATAATTTTATTTTATTATTTGCATTTAGCATTGTTCTTCCTGCTGCTGTGAACCTTAAAACAGACCTGTGACCCATTTTTGGAATTTCAATAGTCTAAATTAGATACGGATATGAACTGGAATGAAAAAGAATCAAACCCTGAAGTTGCCCACAATAGGCGTTAGAGATAAGATTCAAACCATGTGAAGTCCAGCACATGGGGTTTGTAAAGAACTTGTGGAAAGATAACTGAGCTGCAGACAGGTCGATCAGTGAAATCTATAAACTCGAATACTGTCTGTGCTCAAAATTTATTCACAAGGTGAAGATAAAGCATATGTTAATCAGGCAAAATGATTTGATGTATCTGAACATAAGGGACTTAAAGACTTAAGCCACAGTAGCTCTTTTCCAAACCCTAGTGAGCTACCTAGCAAGACAGCATTTTAAAGGGTTAGTTCAAAATGAAAATTGTCTCATTATTAACTCACCCTCATGATATCCCAGGTGTGTATGACTTTCTATCTTCACCAGAACACATTTGAAGAAAAATAGAAAAATATCTTTGCTCAGTAGGTCCTTAAAATGCAAGTGGATGGTGATCCGACATTCGAAGCTCCAAAAATCACAGACAGCATAAACGTCATCCATATGACATTAAATTAATGTCTTCTAAAGCGATACAATCACTTTTGGTAGGAAAAAGATCAATATTTAAGTACTTTTTAACTATAAAGCATTGCTACCTGTCAGCAGCGGTATACTCGTGTGACATAATCACGCTGACACGTGAGACACGCGAGAACTGACGCCCATATGCCACACCCGGAAGAGCAGTGCTGTTTACAACTGAGTAGGAGGAACGCTGTACAGAAGCTTCGCTGGTTTTGGTTTAGATCTGTATTTGTATTAGAGGTCTGCAACCTGACCTGGGCCCGATGGGACCTGAGAACCCGGTCGGGTTCGGGTTTGTAATTAATGAAAAAATAAACAGGCCTACCGAACTTGTTTCGTGCATACACTCTCACTCACGCGCGAACGGACAAGTTAGGGGCTGTTCACACCAAACGTGATTTTGTGCGCATCTGTTCTGTTTTCCCATTGTTTTCCAATGTAAACACAAGCTGGACGAAGGTCTTTGACTGTTGCGCTGTGTTTCGCTGTTTCTTCAACATCTCTTGCAGGCCCGGCATGGTTTAAACACCATGTCAAGTTAAAAAGTACTTACATTTTTTTTAAACGCATGTTGAGACACCTGCGCTCTGTTTCATACTTTGCGCTGCGTCTAGATAGTTTTTAGCGCAGGTGTCACAAAGATTCATCGTTTTGAACAAGTTCAGGCTCTAAAGAGGGGACTGTTGCATTGTTTCATATTATTATTATTCCAGATTGTTCTGCACAAAGCAAAGTTTCAGCGCATAAACGGTAAGTCAATGCTTTTTTCCTTTCTGCTCTAGTGTACTGAGGGGCTGCCGTGCCTTGTTAAAACTGTATGTTTACTGTTTCAATACTGCTGCGAATATTGCCTATATGCTTACATAAATATAGCCTATTGCAACAGTACTTGCTAGGAAAAGAAATTATAAAGATAGTGAGTGATTTCAATTCAGGTTCGGGCTTATAATCTGACAGTATTGTTTGGGCCAGGTAGAGTCAGGCCACACAGTCTTGGGTACAGGTCGGCTTCAGGTTTCATTTTAAGGCCCGTGCAGACCTCTAATTTGTATCTGTTTCTAAACTCACAATGGTGCGTTTGTATGCTTATCCTGGATGTCTCAACTGAGAGAAGAACGTGAGATTATGTCTGTAACATGGCAACGCGAATACATCACACAAGAGACCGCGGGAACCGCGTGAGTGCTCTCATGAATGCGTATACTGCTGCTGACCGGAAGCAATGGTTTATAGTTAAAAAGTACTCCAATATTGATCTTTTTCACACCAAAAGGGATCTTATTGCTTATGCTGTCTGTCTGTGATTTTTGGAGCTTCAAAGATCACCATCCACTTGGATTTTAATGATCTACAGAGCTGAGATATTTTTCTATTTTTCTTCAAATGTATTCTGCTGAAGAAAGTAAGTCATATACATCTGGGATGGCATGAGGGTGAGTAAAAAATGAGAATTTTAATTTTTGGGTGAACTATCCCTTTAAGGCATCATAGAATGTCATTCGGGTTAGAACAACATGAGTATGAGGAAATGAGCGCGTGTACATGCACACCAATATGCTAATTACTATCAATAGTCATCAAAAGTCACTCAACAAATCTGACAATGTAAGACACCTGCGTTTACATGAAATTTAAAATAATCTGATTAATATCTGCTCACTGATGACAGTTTTTATTTTGGGGTAATCCCTTTACTGTAAGTATATCTAGAAAAAGTAAATTAAATGTAGCAAAAACATTTATTAAAAAAATCTTCCGTAAATAAGCGACTTTCCTCTTCACAACAAGTCTTTTACAATGCTAATTAACACATAACATTCGTCTAGCGCTGTGACAAGCCCTTTCTCTCCTTTTTCTCCATAGGCAGCGACTCTCAATTTGTATTCTGAGACTTCGATGTGTGTCTCCTCTTCTCTTAAACAAAGAGCAAGGTACTGTCCTCCACTCCTTTGTGAGCTCTCCTAGTCTTCAAATGATCTAGTACAGAGCTCGCTAGCGGTGTCTGTATGCATCCACAGCTTCAGAAATCAGAGCTCTGTTAATGGCCCAAGCAGCAACTGACAAAATCAATTTACTGTGGGACTCCAAAAAAGGGAATTACAATGTGCTCAACCTAATTAAGTTTTTATCTGAGCTTTTATCCGATTCACATTAGCACTGTTTCAAAACCTAGTGAGCTGCCTTGCCGTCTACTAGCTACATAGCAGTGCTGATTGCTTTATTGCTTTAAAATTTCATAAGAAATGCTGCAATAATGAGTTTAATGTATGTGAAAAAAAAAAAAAAAAAGAAAATGTAATTCTATATAAATTGTATACCATTATGTGCATTTCATAATTTTGGGAATAAAAAGTGTAAAATATGATTGCGCTGTTTGTTCAAGTAACAGTCTTTTTACTACATGAATATGTCCATAGAAGACAGTGGACACACAACCCATAGAGCGCTACAATGGCAGATATCTGTATCATACAAATCAAAGGTGCAAAAGATCAGTGTTGATTGGTCGAGAGGCTCTAAACATGTAATTTTGTGTCCTGTCTGGATGCCGTGCAACACCATAGCAATGCTAAGCATCTTACCAAAAGACCCTAGCAACCAGCCAGAACACCCTAGCAACTGGCTTGAACACCCTAGCAATGCCTAGCAACCAACCAAAAGACCCTATCAACCAGTTAGAACAGTCTGGCAATGCCTAGCAACCAGCCAGAACAACCTATCAGTGCCTAGCAACCAATCAAAAGAACCTAGTCTGGCAATGCCTATCAACCAGCCAGAACACCCTAGCAACCAGCTAGAACACATTATTAATGCCTAGCAACCAACCAAATGACTCTAGCAACCAGCCAGACCACACTAGCAATGCCTTGAAACCAACCCAAAGACCCTAGCAACCAGCTAAAACAGCCTGGCAATGCCTAGCAACCAGCTAGAATGCCCTATCAATGCCAAGTACCCAATCAAAAGACCCTAGCAACCAGCCAGAAAACCCTCGCAATGCCTGGCAATGCCTAGCAACCAGCTAGAATGCCCTATCAATGCCAAGCACCCAATCAAATGACCCTAGCAACCAGCTAGAACACCATAGCAACCATTTAGTGACTATAAGGCCTGTATAACCTTGAAACTTTTTAAACTATTTTAAACGAGGTCTTGTCAAGCCAAATCAAAGCTTCTCTTCACAAAATTTACTAGTCTAGTTTGCTATTTGCTATCTATTTTATACAGATATTTTGCCTATTGGCACTTTTAATTGTTGTAAAACAGCTTTGAGCTTATTTGTATTTTTTCAATTAAAAATTGTACTATTTGACTGTAGATTGTGAAGCTTTTGGAAGCAACAATGCAGCAAAACAACAAAAACAAGGTATGCAGTGTTTGCAAAGTATCCAAACTGAAATGGAACCTATTTAGCATGATTCATTGGTTCACGTTATTCCAAATAAAAACTCTATGTAATTTATTATCAAAAAGTAATAGCATGCTCCACCTCTGAAACAACTTGCCTTTTGCTAGCACTTGCGTCTATCCAACACCCAATGCACAATGCACAACGGTGCATAAGGTAGCACATGGTCTTTATTCAAATAGATCTTATGAAGCGTATCTGTGCTCTCAGTGCAGCTTTGCTGTTCTTTGAAATCATTATCTGCAAATAATCTCTTGGATTAGACCGTCTGTATTCAACAGCTGCTGAAATAGCTCACGCTAACATTAAAGTCTCCCCGCTGTATTGCTTTAGCTTGATTTATTTTTGTGTCAAAATAGTGAGCTTATTCATCTGTTAAAGCATGTTTTACATTGAACAGGATTACAGATAAGAAGATTTGTAGTTTCTCAAGTTTACGTGCAGCAAACATGCTAAATTTATTTGTACACACTAACATTTCTCGCCAGCATTTTACAGCTAGTGTTTTTACTGGGGTAATTGTTTTTGATAAGTTTCATTTTAAAAAGGATAGAATTGAAAAATTACACCTACCAACTCAGAGGAACCAACCATGAAAATGTTGACATGTTTACAGAAAACCATCATTCCTGGGCGACTCTACATTTATCCCCCATTTATATGAGGGAAATCCATGCTTACACACATGCATATAAAATGCAAATGCACAAATATGAAATCACACTGACATTTAAATTGCTGCAGGGACATTACGCACATTATAATAACAAGAGTGTGACCGTACGCAAAAGAATCACAGTACTTTTGTCCCCTCAATCAAAAGAAAGAAATTAGACATTCATACTGTATAAAGGTTGTTGAATAAAACATGTTTTTGGGAAGTTTTATATTGCATATTATTATTAATATTATTATTATTATTATGTTATTGATTTATTTTTGTGCAAACTGCTTTTATGACTTGAGAGTCATAGAGTATTTGTGCTTTTAAAAATTAATTTCTCACATCACAAGACCATTCAACATGTAGGCAAAATGGTGAATCAAATGGTGAATAACTTATTAAACAATTGAATGACTTAAAATATGCATTTTCCCTTATACAGTACAGGGTCAAAATGCCACTAAATGTGGCAAAAATGCCCCCAAATGCAAAATAGGGGGCAAAAAATGCCCCCATTATGAATTCCCTTTTTACAATCTGATATTCTTTCTATGTTTTAAGCCTACAACATATTATCACAAAAAAGGATTTCATGCAGACTTACATTTTTAGGCAACAACTTTACTAAATTAATTTTGGAATTTATATAAATAAAACTGTCTAAATGATAAAATAAAAAATAAAATAAAAATGCCATGATAAAAGTAAAAAATGCCCTAAAAATCAAATCCAGGGGGAAAATATTGCCCCATAATTAAAAGTTAATTTCTGAGCCTGATATCATATCAATTTTAAGAAATCCAGATATTACTGTGAAAGCAGCAGGTTTAAGTTGTTTCAGATGTGTGTGTATAAAGTGGTGAAAATGGTTGTTTGCCCTCTAGTCTGATAATGCACATGTCAAACACCCCTGTGTACCTGTGATTCTGGCTGTAAATGGAGGTGCCCTTGGTCATCTGTTCACTTTAAAAAGCTTAACACCTGTAAAAGAGTTGCTAAACTGCAAGTGACGTAGAGGCGTATAATCACTAACAAATGGCATCTCATTCTGTTTGTTTCTGAAGCACTTTGGTCTGATGCATGATGTAGTCTATACAAGTTTGAAAATCTGACAAAAAGACTAAGGAACAAGATGGTGTATTTAACGTCTTTAATGAGGGTATGAACTACAATCCAATGTAGCATTGTGAATGATGTAATCGAAAACAATGAAAAAATACAAAGTGTTGATTTAAAGTTGTTAGTTATAAGTATAGAAACAATATATTTTATTTTGATTGGAAAATATTCAGATATATGCAAATGTATAAGTAGTTTGAGAGTGTCGACAAGATCAGTCATTCACAGTGCGTCATGGGAGTGGGTGGTCACTGCAGAGCTCTTTTGGTGCACTTTGTGCATTTGTTGCATAATGTTGTTTTCCACAGAAATGAATTTCGACTCATCCCTCCTTTTCTTTTAAATAATCAAAAATCGAGGTTTCAGTGAGGCACTTAAAGTAGAGGTGAATGGGGCCAATTTTCGGAGGTTTTAAAGTGAATGAGCACTTGCATTAATTCTTCAGGTAAAACTTTGTTCTCCACAGTTATCTGGTTGGTGGATCTCTATCTTTAGAATCATGCATAGTGTAGTTTTTGATAATTCATTCTGCAATTAAACAATTAAAAAAATTAATAAGTTGAAATAACTCTGACTGATGGCTTCAACAGAAGCATATACCATTGATTAACAACCTCGGAACTCACGGTAGGTCTGTCTGTAAAGGTTTACAATTTATTGTTTAAAATTCACCAATGGAAAAATGAATAGGGTTTTTACTTCCTGAACCCGATTGTTGCACATTCAGATTTTAGAGCCAGAACCATCTGTTTTGTAAGGGTTGTTGGAGCGTTTACTCTCGTGTCAGTGTTTGGATCCTGAGTCCCTCTCACCCAGGGCCAGAGCTGCTCGGGCGCTGCACTCCATTGACATCTGCCATCTCCCATCAGCGTGTAGCTAATTGCATGACATGCAGCATGTCGCTACACCACTTCCATTACGATGGCCAATTACGCGTGTTAGCGAGTGGGTGTTAACTGCCAGCTGTGGTATTAGCGTAGCGGAGGCGACAATCGACCTTTCCGCCTCGGAGCCTATCATTACCATCCTCTCAAGTGCCAAAGTTCTTGCTGTGTGGAATATGTTATTCAGCTCTGGCTTTGTAGGACTATCATTTTGTTGTTATAATTTATTTATGAGACGATTAAAAGATGACTTGCGTATAGATGGAGCAATGGTTGTGAGGCTAGATAATTTTAGTAGTCCCTGACATGTAAGATTATTAGTTGGTTTCTATGGGTGCTGTGCAGTGATATACTGTACACAGTACTCTATTATGCAATAAATACATGTATTGAACCTGGCATATTATTTTAAAAACATTATTACAAGTTAAAGCTCAATCGACAGCATTTGTGGCATAATGTTGTTTTCCACAAAAATTAATTTCGACTCATCCCTCCTTTTGTTTTAAATAAGCAAAAATCGATGTTACAGTGAGGCACTAAAAATGGAAGTGAATGGGACCAAATTTTGGAAGGTTTAAAGGCAGAAATGTGAAGCTTATAATTTTTAAAAAGCACTTGCATTAATTGTTCTGTTAAAACTTTTGAATTATTTGAGCTGTAAAGTTGTTTAAATCATAGTTTTTACGGTCGTTTTAGGGTTCACAGCGTTATGTCATGGCAACGATGTAAAATTTTAAATAACTTTACACAGACATGGTCGGTAACTGATTTTATCACACTAAAATCATGCTAACACGCATATTGCTTATGTCGTGTTACTATACTTTTGAAACGGTAAGTATTTTAACGTTTACGGATTGGCCACATTCACTTCCATTGCAAGTGCCTCACTGAAACCAAGATTTTGGCTGGGTTTTTTTTTTTTTAAAGGAGGGAGGAGTTGAAATAAATTTTGTGGTAATCAAGATTATGCAACAAATGCTGCTGACTGAGCTTAACTTTAAATACGAAATAGTCCTAAAATGCTAATAAATGTTATTTTAAAGGGATATCTATTGTTTATAGTGAAGAAATGTCTCTTTTTTTTTCTTTTTTTTTACTATCGACAAAGACAATTTTAACTTGGTTCAATAGGCCTGTATGATTTTGTCACACATGTAACAGGTTGATATATACACATCCCCATGCATTTAACATGCTTCTAAAGCCTGAGAACAGTGGCACAAAAACTACCATCACGCATGCAGTATGCCTCTTTTCTGCTGAAATTATTGGTACACGTGCAATAAACATTCAATTTTCATTATGCAAAATTGTTTAGATTGAACAAGTTTAATAAAAATATATATTTTAGAAGTAATACATTATTTTTATTCACTTATCTTTTCACAAACAGTACATGAGCTGCGATGGAGATGGTTCGTCCCGTTAGATCTTGATATGATGGTATAAGATCATCGTTTGATCAAATTTTGCCTAATTTCTGTCACAGTGTTTGCACTTTGGAAATTAAAAACAGCAGTTTGCAATCAGAGTTTGTCTGATGTCTTCATGAAATGTTCAAATCCACCAACAGCAGCTGCTGGGTGAATGGGTCTTAGAGTAGACATGATAACAATGACTTATTTGAAAACAATTTTATCTATATTGTGTATTTTAGTGTTACTGGAACACTGTATTGAACAATCTGTGTCTGAGACTGGAGCTATCCATAGTAAATAAATAAGAATCCACATGGGCTGCCAAAATACAGTAGTTCAAGAGAATTAAGCATCCCATCAGAGCAGCTTCAGATGTGCCAGATAATATAAATGTCAAATTTTTGTTGCCTCTGCCCTTCTTCTGGATCGTTTTGGCAGGTTTTATATTTATCTTCTTATGCGACTGACAATGAAGAAAATAATTCACACCTGCATGGCCACAGCCCTGTCTTCTGCTCTTTTCATCATTCATTTAATGCAGTGGGTTGAAAGGAGCTCTGTCTTTGATCTGTGATCTTTCTCACATCTGCAGTAGCAGCTAATTAAGAGCACACTCAGACCCTCAGAGTTTGTGATGTGCCTTCAGAACACACAGGCAGATGGTCATTTTTTTATGAATTCATAACTTAGTCAGCCTACCAAATGTCATATTCCCATGAATGATACACAAGCGTAAAGATCTAAGTATGATGGCACAGACTCCAAAAATCTAGTGAGCTGACTTTCTTCAGCAGAATGCAGACGAAGATTTTTAGAAGAATATTTCAGCTGTGTATGTCCATACAATGCAAGTGAATGGTGATCAGACCTTTGCTGCTCCAAAAATCGCATAAAGGAAACAGAAGTAATCCATAAGACTCCAGTGGTTAAATCCATATCTTCAGAAACAATATAATAAGTGTGGGTGAGAAACAGATACAAATTTAAGCCCTTTTTTACTCTAAATCTCCACTTTCACTTTCACATCTGAAAGTCAAATGTGGTTCCCTGTTTAGTTTCACTTTCACATCTGAAAGTGAAAGTTAAAGTGGAGATTTAGAGCAAAAAGGACTTAAATATTGACCTGTTTCTCACCCACACCTTCATACTTCTGAAGATATGTATTTAAACACTGTAGTTGTATGGATTACTTTTATGTTTCCTTTATGTGATTTTTTGAGATCAAAATTCACTTGCATTGTATGGACCTACAGAGCTGAGATATTCTTCTAAAAATCTTCGTTTGTGTTCTGCTGAAGAAAGAAAGTCAGACATCTGGGATGGCATGAGGGTGAGTAAATGATTAGAGAATTTTCATTTTTGGGTGAACTATCCCTTTAAAGCAGCTTCCTAATGGTTATAATTTTACATTTACAAAAAGAAACATTGTGAAACAATTAAGGATAATCTTCCCCCTATGCTGTAGCTCACAAATCTCATTTTTGTTTGCACATATTCAAATCGTGTAACTTGTAACACTTGTTTTGTTAAATGACTGGACTGATTGGAACGACTACTTCCAAAGGATTTTTTTCAGTACTTCTTCCATCAATGATTTCCACCATCTGTTTAATTAAGATATAACACTCTGAAAGGTTGTGTGTTATTTGTTAATCAAGTCTTCTATTGATTTATTTATGTATTTTAATGACCGATAACAATCAAATCACATATATTTAATTGACAATAATGTTTTTGAGACAGAGTTAAAAAATTAAATCAAAGAAAATGCACAAAATAAAGTTATCTATTGCTGGCTTTTTAACACAGCTACTCTGAGCAGATAACAAGTGATTTCTTTAAACATCAAAGTACATATGCAAACCTTAGAAGATCAAATGTTTGTTCAACAGCTAACTATAACTAGCCTTAAGACAATCACGGCTAAAAAAAATCAACAGTATTCATGTACAAAGCCTCAAATCTTTAACTTCCATCAAGAACAAAGCTTTCCAAATGGAGATGAAGGCAAACTCGCACGTGAAAATAAATGTCTTACCTTTAATATCCATGTGGAATTGCTTTTCATGTTTGAGTGTTGGGATATTTAGTTTATGTTGCATTAAAGCCATTAGCGACAGCATCACGCTGACAACACATGTTGTTTATGTTAGTGGCGTTGTCAAATGTCATGCTAAGCTTTGGAAAAACTACAAAACAGTTTGTCACGTTATGTTCTTCATAAAAGCAATTCATTTTTAATAGTCGAAGTAAACAGGAACTGTATGACTTTCTTTCCTCCTTGGAACGCATAAGATGTTTGGCAGAATTACAGCCTCTTCACTTTCATTGTGTGAAAAAAAGACTAAAAGGTGTGCCAATAAAGCAATTAATTTGGGTTTGGAACAACATGAGGGTGAGTAAATGATAAGAGAATTTACAGTATTGATGCTCAACTTAAACACCACATTGACTGCAAAAATATTTAATTTCAAACACAGAAACAAACAGACAAATATCTCTGACCTCTGATCGATCAACAGTGCACATGAAAGTTGATCCATATAAGCTGCTGTTTAATTGGTTGCCAAATTAAATATAGATTAACACATGTCAGTTGGTAAAGAGCGAATGCTTAAAGAATTGCAGCATGTCCTGAACTGGGAACTGAAGAGACACAATCAAAACAACTGATTTACAGAGAATCAAACTCAAATAATAAAGTATTCATTAAAGGTCTAGCCAAATAAAAGTATTATTGTACTGTAAATCATTCAAATACAGTATAAACTGCACAACAACCCTCCATTCTCTATTATCGTTGTGTTGCCTACACAGACAAGTCATTTATAGATGCATTTGCACAAACAATATCACAGCAATAACTCAGTGTTAATGTTCTTACCAGCTTGAGGCAGCACAACAGAATGTGTGTCATAAAGCTTCATTTAGCACGCAAGCAAATATTTAGTCCCACCAATTTACTGCAGGCTTTTCATAGCCGTCAATTAGAGTGTCCACCAGGTGAGATAATACTGGACAATTGCGTGGCCATTATGCAAAATTAAATTATTCCCATCAAATGAGATCCTGCGGCTGTCTAACGATGAATAATGATGTCACCCCTGAGGGTCGGAAGGACTGGAGTCAACATTAATGACTGGGGATTGGAATAATCAGCCATCCGCAGTCGACTTCCCCGCCGTCCGCACACAAAGTCAACGTGATTTATGGTGTTTCTTTTCATTGCATCACTGTTTACGTTCTTCTACTGGAGTCTGGAGCAGGTTTACTGCTGAATACTACAACTAAACCAAAAATGTAAACTGTTGATTTAAAACAATTTTGTAAATAAAAAAATTAAAAAAATGGACGAACTAAAAACAGCCGTTTAAAGACAATCTGCAATAATAAACACCAAAAATAGACAGTTCTTTTCGTAATCATTGTTTTAATTATTTTATTTTTTATTATATTTTTTTTATTTCATTTTTAAGCATGTATAAAATGTCCTAGCAAATTTGCTCATCTTTAGTTCAACAGCTTTGCTGATTTTATTTATAAATAATTCTGAAAATGTTCTGTTAATTTCTCAATTTATTTCTACTCTACAATTACTAATACTTATAGTAGAAATGTGTCTCTGAAATAAAAACTAAAGTAAAATGAACAATTAGTTGATAAAACTACTTCTAATACTTATTTCATCGCATCACTGCATGGATGAAACAAAACTGCTTGCATGTTTCTAACAGAGCAGGGTTATTGCTAGATGACAATCACTTCAATCGAAAGTGGACATTCAACCGAGACTGCCCTGCTATCTGTCACCAAGTCACTGAGACAGGTGAGAGCAGAATCCAGATCATCTGTTCTTATTCTACTGGACCTATCTGCAGCCACTGACACAGTCAAACATCAGATTCTCCTGTCCACCCTCTCTACTCTGGGCATCTCAGGAACTGTGCTTGGCTGGTTCAAATCCTTTCTCTCAGGTAGGTCTTTCAAGGTAGCCTGGAGAGGTGAGGTGTCTGAGTAACATCAGCTACTTACTGGGGTACCTCAGGGCTCAGTGCTTGGACCACTTCTCTACTCTTCTCACTGGGACCCATCATTCAAGCACATGGGTTCTCTTACACTGCTACGCTGATGACACACATCTCTAATTGTCTTTCCAGCCCGATGACCCCACAGTATCGACTTGAATCTCTGCCTGTTTGGCAGACATCTCGGCCTGAATGAAGGACCACCACCTGCAACTCAACCTAGCAAAAACTGAGCTCCTCGTCATTTCTAGCTAACCCTGCTGATGAGCAAAACATCACCATTTAGCTGGGTTCATCCACAATAACACCCTCCAAAATGGTCAGAAATCTAGGGATAACCATCGACAACCAACTAAATCTCACCGACTGCGTCTCAAAGACAGCACATTCATGTAGATTTACACTCTAAAACATCAGGAAAATAAGACCCTTCCTCTATGAACATGCCACACAACTCCTTTTTCAGTCACTTGTCATATCTAGACTGGATTACTGTAATGCTCTCATTGCCGGCCTTCCTGCATGTGCAGTTAGGCCTCTGTAAATGATCTAGAATGCAATAGCATGTCTTGTCTTCAACAAACCAAAGAGAGCGTATGTTACACCACTCCTTGTCTCTCTACACTGGCTGCTGGTTGCTGCATGTATCAAGTTCAAGGCTCTGATGCTGGCATACAAAACAGTCACTGGATCTGGTCCAGCTTACCTAAAATCATTCCTACAGCTACGTTACATTTACATTTATTCATTTGGCAGATGCTTTTATCCAAAGCGACTTACAAAAGAGGAAGACATAAGCGAATCACCTTAAGGAGACAGTGGTACAAAAAGTGCCATATTGCAAAGTTTCACTAGTATCAGAATAATATTCAAAACAGATTAATGTGCAACAAGAATTTTATTTATTTATTTATATATTTTTTTAAATGACTGGTTAAGTGCTCATGGAAAAGATGTGTTTTTAGTCGTTTTTTGAAGACAGAGAGTGAGTCAGTTCCCACCAGAAGCCTGCGGTCGGCTATTGAGTGGCATCTTGTTGTACCAACACAAGGAGGCACCAAATCACTTTCCAGGACTTTTGGCTTCACTGTACCTCAGTGGTGGAACAATCTTTCCAACTCCATTGGTGAAGCATATTCCCTTTCGGTCTTCAAAAAATGACTGAAGATACATTTTGTCCATGATCACTTGACCATACGCTCATAAAAAAAATAAAAATAATAAATAAATAAAAAAAAAAAATTAAGCTTTGTAATGCAGCACTTTTCATACTACTGTTTCCTTTAGATGTATCGCTTATGTTGTATTATTCCTCTTTTATAAGTTGCTTTGGATAAAATCAACTTATAACGTCTGCCAAATGAATAAATGCAAATGTAAATTACAGAATATTTAAACAAAAACAAAGTAAAACAATAAACGAAAAAAATAAATAAAACTGTCGATCACCACGATGTATTTTTATTTTTCTATTTTTAATAGAGCTGTCAAAATTTGTGTGTTAGTGCATGCAGTTAATTTAAAATGTTTAATGTATTAATTGGCACTTTCACTAGTAGTAATAACAGCACATTCCTGATGCCAAGTATTAGCATTTTAACTAATACAAAATGTATTGTTGATAACAACAGTTCATATACCGAAAATGAATAAAAGTCAATTTGGCTTGCCATAATCTATAATTAATTTCTTACTTGCTAAATTTAAAATACATACTGTATATCAGCTATGCACTTCTTACTAGTAAACATAAAATAAAATAAAAAAATAATAATTACATTGTTACTAATCAAATATCCATTCCTGATATCTGCAATTGAATTGCAACTAGTGAAAATGCTTAAAAAAAACAAAAAACAAAAAAACAGTCATTTGGTTTTCACTAGTGGCTATGTTCATTTCAGATATCTGTATTGTGATTGTAACTAGTAATCTCTTTACTCTCCAATTGACTGATTTTTTATATCAGAAATGGATATCAAGAATATCAAGCATTTTAACTAGTGAAAACTGAATTGTTTTTATCAATCATTATATAATATAAAATTAATAAAAGTCAAATTGGCCTGCTATAGTATTTGACATTCCAGTGAGTACAAAATTAATTCTAGATATCTGTAATTGTGTATTAAATAGGAGTGAATGACAGATCATTGTGAAATTCTACTACTGAATATATAGTTACAGATATGAAAAATTACTGCTTTTACTACTTAAAATTATTTTTTTAGATCAAGAATGTGTATTTCTGCGAGTGATGACATCATTATTTAAATCAAGAATTAATGTTTTTACTAGTGCAATTGTAATTACTGATATCAAAAATGTGCACTTTTACTAGTAGTAATTAAATTCTTGATAACAAGAATTGTCATTTTAACTAACCAAAATTTAATTGTTGATATTTATATTTCATATATGCATATAATAAAGTCAATTTGGTTTGCCATACAAAACACCAGAGAGAGAGAGAGAGAGAGAGAGAGAGAGAGAGCATATAACAGCATGAGCAAGCGCACTGGCCTTGAGGAAGACTGATGGCTGATAAAGATAGTGTTGTCAGTGCACAGGAGCCTCGACTGCAGCCTGTTTTACACACTTCAGTTCCTGTAGATAGCAACACACTTCACTCTCGCCCAGATAACAAAACACTGTCATTTTACACCTCACTTTTAACTGCTTTTTTGCGATGACCAGCAATTAAGCACTTTGGCGCATTAAGTGTATTTTGCTTTCTTTTGTAGATTCTGAACACAACTGTTCAATCTGACAGTCATTTCTGAGTGCTGATATGTATCCTATGTAAATATAATTGCATTTTCTCTGTAAATGCTAGTTTGTTTTCTAGGTAACAGTTGGAAACTACCCTTACAAAAAAGAAAAAAAAAAAGTTGCTGCAAATTCGGCACCATTTTCACATGCAAATGAGCTTTGCAGCAAACTCTTCATTGTCGCCAAAGGTTTGCTGCAGGTTCACCATTACCAATGAAGAACTTCAAATTTCTAGCAAACATTTGCAGTAAATCGCAAACACATTTGCATGTGAAAATAATGAGTGCTGAATTTATGGCTAGTTGGCAGAAAGTTTAGGGCAAGTTTGCTAGAACTCATAAATTTTTTTATAAGGGTGAGTAGGATTCCATTCTAGAAAATTCCCCTTGTAAAAGGCGTATTTGGCGCCAAATCAGCTCGCTCTGTGAGGAAAGAGCCATATCAATAGTTTTTTTGTGACGGAGCATATCACAGTTTTGTTTTTGAAGGTTGAATGAAACATATTACGAGTGTTCCAGGAGAACATTTGTGGCAAACTTGCAGCAAATTATCTATTGTTGACAAAGGTTTGCTGCAGGTTCAAGAGCTGCAAACTTCTGGCAAATATTTGTGGCGAATCACAATCTCATTTGCATGTGAAAATAATAAGTGGCAAATTTGCGGCTAGTTTGCCAGAACTCTAGATTTTTTGTAAGTGTCCTTAAGATTACCATCTTTAGTCGATGCTTGTTCAGCAGGAAATGTCAAAGCGTCCATTAAAGATGTCACGTATTTGTTTATGATTTGTTTTCATGTCTTTTTATTTTGAAGTTTCATTGTCTCTTCCTTATTTCTGTTATGTCATATGATTTCCTGGTTGTGTCATGTGACCCTCTTGTTTCATGTGTTTTGTTCTTATTGGTCTTTGGTTTATTAGTCTTGTCTTGTCATTGGTTCCTGTTTTATTGTCTTGTTATCTTGTTATCAGTTCTGTTATGTAATTGGTTCTTATGTTATTAGTTCTTATCTTTTATTGGTTATCCTGTTAACTTGCTTGCCCATGTCCATGAATATATACCCTCTTATTTTCCTTTGTTCTTTTCAGGTATTGTTTGTGTAATGTTGGTGTTTGTTCCAGTTTATGGTTTTTGCCTATAGTGTAGTCAAGTTATAGTCATATTCTTAGTTCTTTTTTAATATTGGTTTTGTTTTCTTTTTATTGCTTTGATACCCTCACATTTTTGGATTGAACTTTGTAAAATAAACTGTACTTGGGTTCAGCACTTCTTCGTCTGCTCCTGCTCTGCGTGGCCCAATGTTACAAAAGAGATCTTCGACTGTGATGTTGAAACTGTCCAGCTGCATTTATAACGAAGGTCAACTAAGAACAACAGATGTGTTTCAGTCGAGATGTAGTGCGTTCAGGCATGCTGATGTTAAACGGATTACTGTGTGCTTAATTAACAAGTAATCCTTTTGTCTACAGGCATCCATGATAACGTGTTCTCCGGTTCAGGGAAAAGGTGATTACAAATTTAACTATTTCATAATACGCCCGGAGACGCGGACACAGATATAAACACCTCAGCACACTAACGTGTTTAATGCGACACCTTTCCAAGCACAAATCTCAGTCATTTCACTTGCAGTTGGATAAAGAAAAATTGTTGAACTTTGTGATCTCACTGTCTCATTATCCCATCTAAAGAGTTGATTTGCTGGGAAAAACAAACAGTAGAAGCAGATTCATTTTCCAGAATCTTGTAGAAACCTTGTTGCTGTTTTCCCATGACCTTGTGCTATTCTGGTTTTGTTACAACATGTTTGGGAGAATGACACCTGTTTAGATCATGTTTGGGACACACACACACACACACACACTCTGTTGGGGAGTAACGAAATACATGTAATGGGATAACGTATTTAAAATACATAATATAAGTAACTGTATTCCACTACAGTTACATTCAAAAATTAGTTTGATTACTGAAGAGATTACTTTGCATTTTATTGTCATTTGTTTCATTTAATATTTAGTCCTTTCAGATGGAAAACATTTATACATATAAATGATGTGATCCAAAGTGCATTTGAACAGTGGTGAAACACTTTCTTATGAATGTGTTACATTCATACGAGCAGACAGAGAAGTAAGTTTGGAGCACAAGAAATAGAAATAAACTGTGTGTAAATTGTCAGCTTTACGCTAAGCTAAAATGCTATTTCTAGGCATTTTACATGCACGTTACCAGGCAAGATCATATTTTTTTTTTATCAAGAAAATTCACGTTGGATCGTAATTACCTTTTTCTAGTAAGACCTTTGATATTAGGGCAAAAATCATATTCTTGATAATTTTTGTATTGTTTTCCTGTAAAAATATCTAAAAATCCTTAAAACAAGATCAATTAGATTAATCTTGTTTTAGAAACAACACTGCATAAGATATTTAGGTTTTTCAGGGAATGTATTTTTAACATGTATTTTGTCTTACTTTACTGGCAGAGTTTTTATTATCAAAACAAGTGAAATAAATCTACCAGTGCTAAAGAAGTAATCCAAAGTATTTAGAATACGTTACTGACCTCGAGTAATCTAACGGAATACGTTACAAATTACATTTTACAGCATGTATTCTGTAATCTGTAGTGGAATACATTTCAAAAGTAACCCTCTCAACCCTGTTTTTATATATATATATATATATATATATATATATATATATATATATGTAAGTATTTTCATTGCAGGGGTTTCATCACTACTCCAAAATTGGTGGGGCAAAAAAACCCCTGAGCATGCAGGATTAAATTTAGATGATCATAATCATATAATCTGTAACAAATATGAAAAGCGGAGAGTCACACCCTCCCAACAACATAAAGATATAAACATAAAGAATCCCAGGAGATCAGCAGTTACAGAAATACTCAAACCAGCCCGTCTGGCACCAACAATCATCCATATGATTATCTAATCAGCCAATCGTGTGGCAGCAGTGCAGTGCATAAAAACATGCAGATATGGGTCAAGAACTTCAGTTAATGTTCACATCAACCATCAGAATGAGGAAAAATGTGATCTCAGTGATTTGGACTGTGGCACGATTGTTGGTGCCAGATGGGCTGGTTTGAGTATTTCTGTTACTGCTGATCTCCTGGGATTTTCACGCATAACAGTCTCTAGAATTTACTCCAAATGGTGCCAAAAACAAAAAAACATCAAGTGAGCAGCAGTTCTGTGGACAGAAACTCCTTGTTGATGAGAGAGGTCAACAGAGAATGGCCAGACTGGTTCAAACTGACAAAGTCTACGGTAATTCAGATAACCGCTCTGTACAAATGTGGTGAGAAGAATCTCATTTCATTTCATTGTGCTCTTAATGATTTAAATCATATTTAGGAATAAGGCCAATTAATTTATTATACATCTTTCATAAAGAACAAAGATTACACAGAAGGAAAACCTTGTCCATACTTTTTCCATACATCTTTAGACTTTAGAGTCCTTTATTTACTTGCCCTTACAATTATAGTGCAATGCCATAAGCACAGGTAAATCACTGATGGCTCCTTATGACTGTGATAAGGGGCTGTCTAGCTGTTTGAGATGTCTGATTTCCTCCATAGCAATTTTAACTAGATAATTCAGACTAGAATTCAAATGGGTCACACTAGTTTTGTGGTGAGCACCACCACCAAGACATCAAGGGATGTCAAGTGCAACACTCACACAAAACAGGCTTTAATCTTGCATTTAAGATGAGATGAGGAAGCATATTTAGCGCGCATAAAATGGCGAACGGCAGATGAAAATCATTGAATTTGCAGGAAAACCACTGCAATAAACAACAAATTACATATACTTTGCTCCCGCTTCAGTTCTACTCAAACACCTCCCATTATGATCAAAAACATTCATGGCTTGTTTTGACCTAGCGACGCCTAGTAAACAAGGCTTATGTGCCCTTCAAGTGGAGTCGGAACTATCATAACAACGAGTTCCGAGCACATGAATGATCAGGCTATTTATCAGGCTATTTATGAGTGGGAAAGTCAGAATTCCAGATAATACCAGAGTTTCTGAGTTGGGACGTTGAAAGGGATGTGTCGACATGAAAGATGGACACCAATGATTTTGCAAAAATTATTTCAACTTCTGTACTTTTATTCCAATAAAATAAATTTTTATATATACTGTATAACAGTCAACTAATGACTCACCCTTCGCGGTGTGTTTTAAGCAAATTGATTCATGATTTGCTAGATCCCATGCATTAATAAATCATATGTGTCGTGCATAAGTGATGCCGGTTTATTCATTTATGTTAATCCGGTACAACAGAAAAATACCCTTTGCCATCGTTCATTGTGTATTTGTTTAAATTTGGCTACTTCCGTATTTTGTTTCCCATTTGAATGCATGACTTGTCATAGTAACGAATGCCCGACTTAGATGTATGAGCTTCACAGGTCCACCTGAACGCAGTATTAATGCGATGCTGTAGGTATCGTGAGAATGCCTTTTTGCGAAAATATCCACTGGATTTAATTGGTTTTGTCACTATTTCAGACCTATCATTTATTGCCTAAAAGTTGTGGGGCTGGGTCAAATTCCAGCTTGCTCCGGGGGCCCTGTTTCATTGAAGATTCATTTGAAGATAACTGCTGGAGAACGACTTATTATACACAGATGAACAGCACACATCAGCTCTGACCCTGTAAATGATGCAATTCTCCCAACAATCCAATCAGAAAACAAATTTATTCATTTACTAATTTATGAGATTACCTATCACAATGTATTTGAATACAGCTTTACCGAAAAACATGCCTTGATATCTTAAAGCCCCAAGTAAGAAAGCGAAAGATATGTGGCAAGGAAAAACCTCCATAAGATAGTTGCAGATTGCTTTTTTAAATTATTATAGTTATTTATGATAATTATTATTAAAATGAGTGTTGTTTTAAAGTGTAAAAGATGTACTTTATAATTAATATAATTGGAGCATATTGTTTCACTCACATTCCAAGTATGTATTGAGTATAAAGCCATGAAAGCACAGAGTTGGGGGGTTTATATGCAGACACGGTGGTGTATTACGGTGATGACCGCATCTTTGATGGTTCCTCCCCAAGCTGGTGGTGCCCTAGGCAACCATCTACTTTGCCAATGCCTAGAAATGGCCCTGATAGTCACCATTATGACAAAATATTAAAACAAAATGTAAAATTCGGCAAAAGAACAGGAACAAAATTCTTTATAGAAGAAGCATCAAAAACTATTTTATTTGACAGCTTGAGATGAGCATTATAAAGCTCCCTACATACTACTGTTGGATTTGCAGACTTATCTCGGGAAGGGGACAAAACACTCCGGTTATGACATTATCCCATAATTCATGCTGCTGGGACATGATAGATTTGTGTGCTAATTATGCCGTCGACTACAGTAAAGGGCCATAAATCTCCCCAGTCGTCGAGTGCTTACTGGGCCATAGCTGACTCCACCACCCCTCTGTTCCTCTGGGCCATTAAGTGAACCGAAGTGAACAGCTACTGGTATCACAGGACCACGCTGACACTCGCGGCAATGTCACGCAAGCAAGGCTTTCTGAAGCAGCTGTGAAACGCTGTAGGGCTACTAGTATCATAGCTGTAAGTTTGCAAGAAAGACATTTCTGTTGTTGAATGGGTTTGTGTTAGGGTTAGGGTAAAGGTTGGGGTTAGGGTTAGTAGGCCACTAAATAAGTACCAAGGTACTACCATAGTAATATGGACATTTACTATATTATACTGTACTCTAGGACATGGTACAACCATGGTATTCTTCAAAGTATCTCCAAAGTAAGATACCATGTACAAACCATTCAGTACCATGGTAAATATCAAAGCACCATCTGAAGGAACTGTACCACTACAGTACTTTTGTGGAAGGGCCACAAATCACAAATGATATTTCGCCAGCGGAGAGTTAAATGGTAGACCATATATATATATTTGATAACCAGATACCTAGTCTCTCAATGAGTGAATTTCTACAATTATATTTAGACATTCACATTTGCTTGCTAAAAAACAATGTTTGCACATTTCCCTGATGAAAATGTGCACACATGCAAGAAATATCAGTACAGTGCAGATCTGTGTAAAAAAAGAATTCCCACAAACCTGAAAACTGAAACAGAGCTTTGCGAAAACGTTTTATTTGTGTCCATATTTGGCTAAAGAGGGATTTGTTTGCAAGAGGGATTTACCAGAACACACATTTCTGCAGGTTTTAACGCTGAACTCCGTAAGAATTTAAAAAGCAGTGTCTTGGAGGAAGACATTCATTGCCACTGAATTTGAAACCAAAGGTTGCCTGGCAAACACATAATCAGATTGGCAGAGCACCAGTGTGTCTTTGAAGACCTCGTTTGGCCCTCAAAAGGTGATGTCAACCTCTTGGCCATCACTTAAACAGCAGACAGAAAGGCTAATATGAGAATATAAAAGGTCACTGTCTTTGCCACATCATGACTTCTATGATCCGCTGTACTCTTAGGAAGAGTCTGTGAATATCTGCACCCATAATGAGAACAGATCTCTCCTGCTCACACCAGTGATAACAGGAAATAGATCTGATATTTTTATGAAAGGTGATAGACACCTTCAATGAATAGTGTTGGACATGTACCACCACAATGTCTTGGCCTTGTCAAGTGTATCAAACAATTAAAATTAAACAAGCGTTTAATTGTGACATAATCTGTTGAATTAATAGGCTATTCAAATAAATGTAGAATAAAATATATTTAATGATATAATTTGACCATGTCCACACTTATCTGTTTTCATGGGAAAACTCTTATTTTCTGTTTTGTATTGTCACCGTTTTTCAAAGGATGTGGTAATGGAGAGCATTTTCAAAAGTCTCAATTTTCTAATTTTCAAACTTTCTGGAGAAAAATGCCATTCTAATGTGGATGAGAGGAGTAAACGTACCAAAATCAGTGTGTTTTAAGTTGAAAACATATTCAAAGCAGTGGACTTATTTTAATGACTAAGAATATTTTGCTTATATTTAGCTTAATTCCATATATCGTACATAAAAATACCATACATACCGATAAGATAGTTGTTTTAAAATAGTTGTTTTTAATAAACAACGAAAACACAAATCAGGGATTTAAACTGTATTTAGACCCAAATTTTGGTAACATGGTTGAAAAACCTCCTGGTTACTTGCGTAACCTCCGTTCCCTGATGGAGGTAACGAGATGTTTTGTTGATGTAGTGACACTAGGGGTCACTCCTGGGAGCCCGAAACACCTCTGGTCTTTGAAAAAAGGCCAATGAAAATTGGCGAGTGGTATTTGCATACCACTCCCCTGAACATACGGGTATAAAAGGAGCTGGTATGCAACCACTCATTCAGGTTTTGTGCTGAGGAGCCGAGACAAGGTCCCGGCCATTTCAGCGGGTATTCCAGCGTTGTGGCAGGAGGGACACAACGTCTCGTTCCCTGCATCAGAGAACGGAGGTTACTAAAGCAACCAGGACATTCCCTATCTGTCACTCACTCGACGTTGTGTCGATGTAGTGACACTAGGGGTCCCTATACGAAACACCACAACTAGCTGAACTGTGTTACGTGAACTGGCGGTGTGTGACGGGCAGACCACTGTGTGCCTCGTAGCCAGTGCACCAGGCCGACACGTAACCTCCTCCAATGCTGTTATGAGTGTTGAATGGCCCTTCTGGAACAAGTCGACTGCCCAAAAGATAGAGACAGGCTAGCCCAGTCACAGCCTTTTATCCTCTTTTTTTTCTCTCCTCAAAAAAAGAGTGAAATTTGTTAACCGACTGGGGCCACCAGTGTCTACGTCAGGGGGGTGTCACTCCCAAGGGGAAGACGCCACAGAGACCACACCCCACCCGGGGGGGGGGGGTATTTTGAGTGGAAATACGTCACATGGTCTTGCCGAGCCTTGTCGGAAGTATGTAATGTGGAAAAGTCCCATGGTAGGTCCTACCCTATGGGTGAGGAGTTTCTACAAACATGGTGACTGGGGCAGAGGGGCCTCTGCTTAAGGAAGATGCAGTTTACCAACAGGGAAATGAATTAGTGGAAGATATACGTCACATGGGGTTACCTATGGGGAACCAACAGATGCGGAGCACCTACCCCAGTACAGGGCTTAGTTAGCACATGTACTGAGCCGGCAGCGAGTTTTTCCGCAAACTCGTCTGCCACAGGGCTCGGAGGAAGTCATCCAGGGAACACAGTTTGTGAACACTACTGGGAGTCAACAGCGGACGTCTTCAGCTCAGGGGAGGTGAAAGGTGCTATGCGCAAGTTATACACCCGGCCAGCTGTCCTGGACTTACCTGCTTGTGCCTGCCACTACACGGGACGAAACCGGCTCCACCCGGAGATTGTAGAACCTCGCAAAGGTGTTGGGTGTTGCCCAGCTTGCTGCTCTGCAAATGTCTGTTAGAGAGGCGCCACTGGTCAAGGCCCAGGTGGCCGCCACACTCCTGGTAGAATGGGCTCATAGCCCTGCCGGGGGCGGCACGTCCTGAGCATGATATGCCATTGCTATGGCGTCAATGACCCAATGGGCGATCCTCTGCTTGGAGACAGAGATTCCTTTCCGCTGTCCACCAAAGCAGACAAAGAGATGCTCAGAGACTCTAAAGCTCTGTGTACGATCCAAATAGATGCGTAAAGCACGAACTGGACACAGCAATGTCAGGGCTGGGTCTGCCTCCTCCTGGGGCAGTGCTTGCAGGTTCACCACCTGATCCCTAAATGGGGTTGTGGGACCCTTGGGCACATAGTCCGGTCGGGGTCTCAGAATCACATGAGAGTAGCCTGGACCGAACTCCAGGCACGTTTAGCTGACAGAGAATGGTTGCAGGTCTCCTACCCTCTTGATGGAAGTGAGTGCAGTCAGGAGGTCAGTCTTTAAAGAGAGTGCCTTAAGCTCAGCTGACTGCAGGGGCTAAAATGGGGCTCCCCGTAGACCCTGAAGAACTACAGAGAGGTCCCATGAGGGAATGAGGCACGGTCTGGAGGGATTCAACCTCCTGGTGCCTCTCAGGAACCTGATGATCAGGTCGTGCTTCCCTAAGGACTTACTGTCCACTGTGTCGTGGTGTGACGCTATAGTGGCTACATAAACCTTAAAGGTGGAGGGGGACAGCCACCCTTCCAATCTCTCCTGAAGGAAGGAAAGCACCAACCCAACTGTGCATCTCTGGGGGTGTTTGTGTCGGGAAGAACACCACTTAGCAAATAGATGCCACTTCAAGGCATACAGGCGCCTTGTAGAGGGGGCCCTAGCCTGAGTGATCGTGTCTACCACCGCGGGCAGAAGGCCATTTAGGTCTTCCAAGTCCCGTCCAGGGGCCAGACATGGAGATTCCGGAGGTCTGGTTGCGGGTGCCAGATGGTGCCTCGTCCCTGAGAAAAAGGTCCTTCCTTGGGGGAATTCGCCGGGGGGGGGGCTGTCACGAGGAGCGTGAGGTCCGAGAACCACATCTGGGTGGGCCAGTAGGGTGCTACCAGGATGACCTGCTCCTCGTCTTCCCTGACCTTGTACAGGGTCTGTTCACGGGGGAAACGCATATTTGCGTAGTCCAGGGAGCCAGCTGTGTGCCAGTGCATCTATACCGAGAGGTGCCTCGGTCAAGCGAACAGGTCTACCTGTGCCTGCCCGAATTGACTCCAAATCAGCTGGACCAACTGAGGGTGCAGTCTCCACTCTCCCCTGAGGGTAAACTGTCATGACAGCGTGTCCGCTGCAATGTTGAGGTCACCCGTGATGTGAGTGGTTCGCAACGACTTGAGGTGCTGCTGACTCCAGAGGAGATGGCGGGCGATTTGTGACATACAACAGGAGCGTAAACCGCCTTGATGGTTGATGTATGCCACCGTTGCTGTGTTGTCTGTCCGAACTAACACATGCTTGCCCTGGATCAATGGCCGAAACCTCCGCAGGACGAGCAGAATTGCCAACAACTCTAGGCAGTTGATGTGCCAATGCAGCCGTGGGCCTGTCCAGGAGCCGGCGGCTGCGTGCTCATTGCATACAGCGCCCCAGCCCATTTTGCTTCACTTTTATCTGCTTCACTGCCGAGAACTGCTGGGCAAAGTCCTTGATGGTGTCGCCGAACAGGCCAACCTGGGAAATGGGGGTGCCAAGGAACTGTGCCTTGTCGGCCTCTCCCATCTCGACCAGGTTGAGCCAAAGGTGGCGCTCCTGGACCACCAAGGTGGACATCGCCCGCCCGAGAGACCGCGCCGTGACCTTCGTCACCCGGAGGGCAAGGTCGGTCACCGAGCGCAGTTCCTGCATCAATCCCAGGGTGGAACTACCCTCGTGCAGTTCCTTTAGGGCCTTGGCTTGGTGGACTTGCAGGAGAGCCATGGAGTGCAGGGCAGAGGTGGCTTGTCCAGCGGCACCATAGGCCTTGACCGTCAGGGACGACGTAAACCTACAGGCCTTGGACGGGAGCTTCGGGTGCCCATGCTAGGTGGCGGCGCTCTGCAGGCATAGGTCCACCGCGAGCGCCTTATCCACTGGGGGGACCGCCGAATACCCCTTGGCCGCCCCACCATCGAGGGTAGTGAGGGCGGGGAAGCTGAAAGATTGGGACCCGGCAGTAAAAGGTGCCTCCCACGACCTTGTCAGCTCTTCGTGCACTTCCAGGAAGAAAGGAACTGGGGCGGGGCGTGGCTGTGAGCGGCGCCGCGAACCCAGGAACCAATCATCGAGCCGCGAGGCTTCAGGGGAGAGTGGAGGGATGCGTAATCTCCGCATCAGCCTGTGACTGGGCGACCGTACCCGAGGGGGGGAGCCCAGCTGAGGCTTCCGCATCCGACTGGACGAGCCTGCTCTCCAATGCTGCGCTCGAGAGCTCATCACCTTCGCGGGCTCCGAACAAGAGGTCGAACTCGCCGTGAGACGAGCCGGCAGACTCATCCAGAAGCCTGTTCGGGGCAGACGAGCATGCTGGGGAATGGGAGGTCCGTGGAGGGATACCTGGCGGAGGTGGTCCCATTGAGGTCCCCAAATCGCCCCTAGTGCTAGCCATGCTGGCCTCATACCTGTAGGTAGAAGGACCAAGACGGGGAGCCGCTGGGGTGGCTTGTTTTCTTATGAAGGCAAGCCGCGACCACAACGTTGCCATGGTCATGTTCTCGCAATGAGTACATGACCCATCCACGAAGGCTGTCTCCGCGTGGGTAGCGCCCAGACACGAAAGACATCGTGACCATCAGAAGGCGAGAGATAACGACCGCAACCAGGAGTAACACACAAACGGAAAGGCATCTTTATAAAGACGTTCCGTGTGTGCCACACTTTTAGAGAAATATACTCTTTTTTTTTAGAATATACTCTTTTATTTCTGCCAAAGTGCCCAGGGGCATTCTCTGCAGTGCACCAGTGCAGAGGGGGAGAAGCCGCTGAAATGCGCCATCAGATCCAGCAGAGGTGAATGAACAGCTGTGAGAATTCAGCTCAGTGAGCATCGACCATTCGTCTCCGAAGAGAAAATCTGAATGAGTGGTTGCATACCAGCTCCTTTTATACCTGTATGTTCGGCAATTTTCATTGGCCTTTTTTCAAAGACCAAAGGTGTTTCAGCTCCCAAGAGTGACCCCTAGTGTCACTACATCGACACAACTTGAAATATTTAGTTAATTATGAACTGAGACAACATCCACAGTAATCCGTTTTCATTTAAAAATATATTCAGTTGCCTAAAGTCTTTGTTTTCCAAAGTATATGTTACTGGACAGTGTTACTGAAAATCTCAAAACATTTTCAGTAGATGAAAATGCTGTTGCAGTGGGGATGATAGGCCGAATTAGTGTGGGCATGGCCTTGTTTTAATGACCAAAAATATTTAGCTAAAATTTTGTCCAGCATTGCGACAACCCTGTTACTGAATGATTTTCACACTATTACGAAACTTTGGAAAATTTGGCAATTTTAAAATGATCCTTTCTACAGCATTGAGGGAAAAATAAGCAAATGATCTCACAATTTGAACTCCAGGATTTATTTTACCAATTAATGAAAAAAGCCAATCCAGTTGTATAAAGACTATAGTCATCCTTTTCTCTCTGCATTTGAAATGCTTCCATCTGGCCGTAGACTGAAAATCCCCAGGGCCAGAAAAAATGTATATGATTTTTTATTTTCAGTAGCAGTGATTATTTTAAACAGTACCATTTTTAAGTAGTGCCATTAATTTGTTATTTTAAAACTCTCGTTTTGCTCACTTGATTTATAAGTCTTTCATGTCTACTTTTGTTTGTGCTTAAATGTGGAAATGTCTGTCTGTTATTTGCTTTATGCCAGTGTCAAGGCAAATTTCTATTCTACGCCAAATTAAATGGATAATAAAGTTTAAACTAAACAAACAAACAATATTAATGTTCTAAAAAAATAAAACAAATTATAAGAAAAAATAAGAAATGTTATTTTGCATACAGAAAATAAGGCCTATTTTGTTTTTAGGATATATATATATATATATATATATATATATATATATATATATATATATATATATATATATACATACTGTATATATTTCATTTTCACATTATTTCATGATAGCTACAAACTTTTAACCCCCTAATTCCCATTAACGCAATGTGAAAAAAGATTGTAATTGTGATATTTTTATTACTGAAACATGAAAAAAGTTATATATTATTTAAATTGTAAAATATTTATGAATCATAGTATGCATAAGTACCCTTGGTTTCATTTAATTTTTGCAGATTTTTATTTTTATTTTATCTTTATCATTGTTTAACAGCGTTTTTATTTCTATTTGCATTTAATTTTTTTTTACTGTAATATAGTTTAAAAAAAAAAAAAAAAAAAAAAAAAAAAACAATAAGGGTAATTAGAATCATCATTGAAAACAATGACAGTAGTAAAAGTAAAACAAACATCCAGAGGTGTTACAGTAATGAGAATTTGGTGGTAAAATAAGCTTAAGAGACCTGAAAATAATGTCACAATGCAAAAATCTGAATTGTTCTAAATCTACTCTATTTTTTTTTACGCAATATATATATATATATATATATATATATATATATATATATATATATATATATATATATATATATATTATACTTTTTTTTTTTTTTTTTACATTTGGGGTGAAATATGACCAAGAGTATTTCTTGACAGGTTTTGTGAGAATCACCCCTTTATTTAGTGTCCCTATGCGTTGCATACATGGTTTTTGTGCTTCTGCCCCTACTGAGTGATCTCTACATTTATTCTAAATCTGTCCCCTTGTTACTTTCAACCCTGTTACCCATTCTTTAAAGTATATACACATTTTATTTAATAATCTGTAATGCTTTTAAGGTTTATTGCCAGAAAGTAACAATCACACAAATCAGGTTTTTAAACTGTATTCAAACATATCCCAAATTTAGGTAATTTTGTTTTAATAGGAGATCAAACTAAATCTTATAAAAGCTGTTTTATTACCAGAGGTATACAAACAGCATTTTCTAAAGATGAAGCACCTTCTTTTACTCACCCTTTATTAAAAAAAAAAAACAAAAGCTCGACTTTTTGCAGTTCCAAGCCTGATTTGGTACATTTTTCGAGGATAGTGTTGATAAATAAACCATTGAAATAGACTAGAACTGAATTAATGTCAATAGACATGCATGAAATCTTATAAACACAATGGCAAGTCGCGCTGCTTAAGTCAGTTAGTTCAGTCACTGTTATAAACAACTCTTTGTCTAAATGCTCTCATACGCTGCCAGAGATTATATGATATTCTTTTTGCAGGTGATAGTTTGTAAACGAGATCACATTCTGCTCTGTCACCAAGGTGCGGATGGCAGCTGAACGAGTAAAAGCACCATAGATAAACGGACAGAAAATCCCGTAACAGGATAGCCATCGCGACGTCTTCAAACATCATCCCAGGGCACCGAAAGGACTTCTGGGGCCAGACAAACACACCAAGCTCTCTTTAAAATGTCAGATAAATTCATCCAAACAATTTCAGAGTGCAGAATTGAAATAGGGATATGAGGAACAATATTGTTTTTAAATCCAGAAAGGAATGACTTTGGTTGCAACTTATATTTACGAGACACAATTCATTCTTAGAGAGTGGACTGGTTTGTGTGTTCAATTTCTGCTTAGACAAGCTGTGGGACAAGTAGTGCAATTAAATGTTTATAAAATGGAAAGGCGCTCGTTAGTCTGCAGTAAAGTTGGTGTAAAATTCAAAGGCTGCACCTCTTTGCTATCTTGCAAATAACTGAACTGAAAAGGCTTCGGTATAAAAATCAACATGTTTCTTACCTGATGAAGTGGAAATGGAGTTTTATGGACACGAGTTGAGAAAGTGGTTTCAGAAGATGGAATTGGAGGTTGAGATGGTCGTTTACATTTGTTTATTCAAGGATGATCAAATAGAAAAATGATGGTCACCACGTCCATCGACGAAACATGGTGAAGAAAACAAACAAGCAAAAAATCAATTAGCAGGACAATAAAACCTAGAATATACATATTTAATGGTGTGATTATCTGGTAGAGATACACAATATCAATAACCCAGTGTTTCCTGCACTGCCGTCACTGAATCTTAACTAAATGCATAGAAAATGTATTATTCTGTAAAGAAATTTTCCCCGAGTTGTGATCTTACAGTCTAAATTAAATGCAGTGAGCTAAAAAACAAACAATGTAAGGCAAATAATGAAAAGAAAACACTTTCTACTGAGTTATCCTCGCTGGCTGAATGCCAAAATAATGTGACCAGTGTAGTCTGATTCACAAGCAAATTACTCTTTTAAAAAGGATCTTTTATTGAATAGTTTAAAAAACTCACATACTCATGAATTTAAATCAGTCTGACAAAATTTCAATGAATGACTCACGGAATCAGTCAGGATGGTCACTGAATCAACATTTGAGTCACTTATTGAACTGAAGTTCAAAAATGTTTCATGTTTCACTTATTACTGACAGGAAGTTTATATGATGTGGCAGGGTGAGCAAGAGACAGACACAGTTGGTGTGGCATCAAGCCTCGGAGAGGCATTTATTGGAAACAATAATAAACGTAAAAATGTCCAAAAGTGGTAATAAAGTGTCCATGGGGAAATAGTGTTCATAATAAAAGGGGGAATCTGGCATCCTCGTGGTGAACGGGGCTCCGTCAAAGGGACGGGGTAGCGTCCATAGAATAGCCCAGGCACGGGCTAGGTCAGTCGGCCGCTCACGCTCTGTCTTCCCAGGCCCACGGCAAGCATGTGGGGAAGGCAGCCAGGCATCTAGCCCGTCGGCGGCAATGTGAGTAGTTCACCCCCGGCGACTCATTACAACATCCGAGGGTCCACTCGTCCGATCCCGCCCAGCTCTGGTCCTGGGCGTGCGAGGATACCAGTGTGTGCACTCATGGAGATTTGAAGCTGGCTCCCTGAGAAGAGGGAGGGTGACGATGACGAGCCAGAGGGGCGGATCATTCCGCCACATGACAACATGCAGTTAAACAGTAATTAAAATATATCCAGTTGTTTTTTTTTTTTTTTTTTTAGTTTTTTTTTTTTAGTTTATAGACAAAGAAATAATAAAACAATAAGACTTTGTATATTTTAATACTGTACATATGTTTCACCTTTTAATACCTATATACTGTATATACAGGTTCAAATGATTTATTTATTCATTTGTAGCAAGTTGTTGCTCACAATGACATCACAGATGTTACAGAAGTGGAATACGCGTTTGGATGCGGGGGCACGCGGTCTCGTGCTGCTCTCTTATATGCTGCCTCTACGAGCGCCCACAAATGACTAGAGCGTAGCATAATGTACTTGCAATATGTTTGAACAAGTACACTCGCTGTGTCAAATGGATCCAACAAAAACCACATCGGAGAACAATAAATGGAATGGACTGACAAACAATAATTTTTTTTTTATCATTATTATTTTTGTTTTGTTTTTTGGGATCCAAGGTGCCGTTCCGGACCGTACCGGCCCAATTTAACCCCTGGTTATAACATTTACAGTACATATATAATATGGCTCTATAAGAGATTTTCTGTAAAACACAACAATAACCAAATGAGTATAAGACAATAAAGGCTTTTGAATCCTGTAATTTTCAAGATGATGCTAAGGGTATTGTGAGTGGTTGCCAGGACGTTGCTATGTGGTTTCTAAGGTGTTCTGAGTGGTTTTTATCTTGCTGCTGGGAGGTTATGGGTGGTTGATAGTTAGTTGCTTACTGGCCCAAGCCCACAAAAAAAAAAAAAAAAAAAAAAAATCTCACCCCAAAGTCTATCACATTCTGATCTCTAATTTCTATAGTACATGGATGCATCGATAATATTTTGCCAATAATGCTGCAAATCTTGCTCTTAACTTACAGGACAGTTAGTTTATAAAGCTGGGGATAAATATAAGCAACCAATAGCAATTCAAATTCAGGGTTTATTTTCTGTTAGTTCTGTTATATTCTGCCAGCTTCACCCAGAGAACTGATAATGAAATTGTAGATGACCTTCAGTGCATCGATGCACCGATCCTCCCTAATACAATCAGCCAAACACACAGAGATTTTACCACAATATTATCTGTTTACTAATAGGACGGTTGATGTTGTGATTTCCAAATGCTCTCCTCCCACCCTCCATTCATTCATTACTCAATGCTGCCAAGACAACGCTCGCATGCTAAATTTTGCTCCGTCTGCCCGCCGTGGGAAAATGTCATTCGTGACAACATGAGCAAATATCAAGAGGAGAAGCTGAAATAGACACGGGCGCTGACACACAACCCTTGAAGAATAGCCATTTAATGCATTAATGGCGTGTGTGTGTATATTGTGTGTTTAAAGCAGTGCTTTTCAACTGGCTTTGCTTTAGGACTTTTACATTGGACATCAAGTGGCGACCAAAAACAGCACCAAAACTGTCCTACAAAAGTGATCAAAAACATCCTTAAAATCGAACATTAAATGCATTAATATTATTATTAATAGCAGCCTAACAACATGCAATATTATTAATATTACTTAGGTTGAATAAGAAAATACTCTTGAATTTTTATGGTTTTATGCTCTCGGCAGCCAATAATTCACCTCACAAAACACATTGTCTAATTTGACAAGCTTCTAACAAGTGACAGATTAATTTGTGCCTAAATACAGTAGTTGAGTTTGTTTGGACGCATGTCTGTTGTTCATAACGATGCATTTAAAGAACGTTTTGCTTCAATATAAGATGGTAATAAGTGAAGAATGGCATTTGTGTGGCACAGTGGCGTTTAGTTAGACATATACTGTATATCAACATTTGTGTCATTTGTATTTCCTCTTTTGCAGTCCCATCCAGATGCTGATGAAATGGATGGATCGCATACTGTAGCTCAGATCAGTTGCTCTTGGGCGAATTTGATAAAAAAATGTATTAAATGAGTTTATATTGAGATCTATGACTTTTGACTGTAGACTTTGGTATCTTGGCAAATCTGAGCACAGTTTGAGACATTTTTTAGATCTCTCCTGAAATCACTGAGGTCTTTTTCTCAGGAGAAACATCTGAGAAACAGGAGATTGCAGTAAAAGTCTAAATTTGCTCTCCATTTAGGGGAACAATTGAGGTATTAAAGAGATCTTATTCATGTAACATTTTAAAGTAATATTAAAGTAATGACATTTTTTCTGAGAGTTTGACTAACAGGTTAAATCAGGTTGTTAAAATCAGCTGGCTGTTGTCAAACGCCACATGGCCTCTGACACAAATGTCTTCTAAACACATGTCACGTTAGGTTTGTAACCTAATGAACAGCAACAGAAGGCACATGGAAGGAAACTGGCACCAATAGCTGCTAGCTGTTGCTCTGTGGCTCTCATTAGCATCTAAGGGATTTCTCACGTAGTCGAGCTGCCACCCACTACGCCGCCGCACACACGCTAACTTCTGTTTATGCATGGTTCGCGATACCGTCAGCTTTATTCGGCAATATCAGCTCCCGTTAAGCTCGGATCTATGACATACTCATATGTATCACAGAAATTCTGGCAGCAATTTCTGCCTTCACTATGACGAGTACTGCAAATAGATGCTGGAGTTATGCATTTCTGCAGTTTGCTAGATGTTATGATGCCAACGAGCCTGTGATTAGGGATCAAATTCATAAGGAATTTAACTATTCTGGTTCCGATTTTAATAAAGCACAAAAGTGTAGTTCCGAATGTATAAATCCCATATGCGAATTCATTATTTATGATAACTTACAAACATTTAAAGACTCTGAGGTTGTTAATCGATGGTATTTGCAGTGGATTATTTTGATGCACCCTAATTATACATTTTGGACCGTCAAAAAAATGGAGAACTTTCACTTGCATTGTTTAAAGGAGGAAGCCTGAAATGAAATCCTAAAATTCTTAAATTCTGTTTTGATGAAGAAAGAAACTTTAGGATCTTGGATGGCCTGAGGGTGGGTAAATTTTTGGGTGAACTATTCCTTTAAGAACTTTTGTCTTGATTTTCAAATACTTTTTTGCGTCACATCAAATTTTGTAATGTTGTGATTCACCTTGAAGCTGGTTGCTTTGGTTCATGGCTGATAACTCTTTTATGAAGGATTTAAAAAATCCCAATAGAAAAAATAAATGAGGAATATACTTCCAGAACCAATATGGCTTAAAAATTGGTCGGGCACTGTGGTGCTCAATTCCATTTAATGATTACAGTTCCTTACATGTTCCATTAACCATTCTGTCAGTACTTTTGTTGCCCAACATCAACACAGCTAAATAGGAAACAGATGTTAATTCCCAAACGTAAATGTGATGTTTTTAGTAGGGTGATATTGGTACAGAGATACAGAGGAGAACAAACAAATGAGTGACATCATCTTCACACTTTCATTTCCAAGTGATTTCACTGTTGCCACAACATGTGACACCCATCTGAATGATACAGTTTGTGTGGCATTATGGTGATTACTCAGAACATATGAGCTGTTCAGGACACCTGTGCTAACAGACCATTTTGTTAGCAAGAAAGTGATTTTAATAACAAAATAACGTCAGAACCTTGGACAGAGAGAGAGTGTGTATGAAACTTTCAGCCTGATCATGTGAAAACGATATGACTGGCGACATTTTGGCAAAATGACATTAGGTTTGTTACACACATAGCGGCAGTTCTGAGGTGAAATGTCCACTGGTTAAATATTCTTGCAAACAGATGAGATTTTTAAGGTTAAAGCTCTATCGAGTTTTAAATTAACAAAACCTACCTCCCAACACTAAACCTTAACCTAACCGATAGTGTCAGAAAAGCAAATGTAAGATATAAAACAAATCCAAATCAATTTGGGGTGCATCTCTGACATTTTCAGCTCACGTGTAGCTATAGTAAAAGTGTTTAGATGTCATAAGATAGCACTGTGTGAGGAACAGGGCAAAAAATAAGTGTTTATTTACAGTTTTATTTGTGATTTGTGTGAAAGTGAATAAATGTCATTGTTTTTCTAGCACCTCAAGTGTTCGTTTCACCAGGAAACTGCTGCGATACATACAAAGAGCCATGTAAAAATATTTAGCAAAAATGCAGGTATAGTAACCTGCATTTTATGATTTTATGAGACCAGATTGTAAAGTTTTGAACAATGTGGGTTAAAGAGATGTGAGGAGACTGACAGAGAGAACAAGAGCAGTAGATGAGACACAGGTCAGCGATCAGTGTCTCCCATGTGTCTCGCGGCAATGTTCCCGCTTACGGAATAACCCTAGAGATGAATGACCCCCACCCCTTTCATCTCTCAGCGTGAATATCAAGGAGATATGGCCTCAAACTGTCCTGGCACCCCATGTAGCACACGGGTAATCCACAGCGCCCAAGTGTGACACTGCCAATGTCACGTTGTACGATAGCACAAAAAGTTTTTTTCAGATAGGAGAAAAAGTTTCAGAGAATAATGTGAATAATAACTCAGAGGACAGTGAAGTCAAAACGTTTATGCTTTAATCAGTGACGTTGGAAGATATGATCTAATAAATATAATAAATTACAATTATTAAATATAACAATTTATATTAATTAGATGATGTAACATTTATCTCATCACCTCAGGTGTCGAGTTAACCGATAGAGTACGACTCTGTTACAAATCCAAATGAGCCGCCTTGCTTTCTACAGTCTGCATAGGCAGCTAACTTTTAAGGCGGTTTTCTAACCAAATGGAAGAATGATTAGCATTAAATAAATTAAATTATATATATATTTGCCTATTTTTAATATTTACACGTTTCAATTTCATAACAAAACCTCATCAAACTGAACAAAATTGAATTAATAAAACTTAAAATATATATATTTTTTAATTTGGTATATTTTTAAAAAATGAAAATGAGTAAATTATTATTATTATTATTATTATTATTATTATTATTAATGACTCTGTGAGCAGTATTTAAAAAGCAGAGGAAAAACTATACAATATATATATTCTCTTTTGAAATGCCCATGACATTTCCATTATTTTTTAGGAAATGATTTATTTCCATTACTTTTCTAGGTCTGAAAAATACAATTCTAAAGTTTCTTGATGTGTCCAAGTCCTTTTAAAAACAAACTTCACCAGCAGCAACTCTGTTAATAGTCACATTACTTTTAAATACATTTAGTTTAGCAGAATAAATGTAAATGTAAACACCAGTAACGTAAAAATAATAGTAACATACACTGGTTAATCATGCACAATACCAGGGGACATGCATTAAAAAAACTAAATGTGGCTAAATTTGATTTTTACATTGACTTCTGTATAATTTTATATTTTTGAGAAAATATAATGATTATTTACCAAACCAATGGGGGATACTAACCTAAAATTCTAAACATATACATCTAAAACATCTGTAACATGTTGCTACCGCCCTGCTTACATTATTTTATGCCTTTTAAGTTTATATGTATTAAACTTAAATCAATGTAAATACTCTGCATATTGAATTCAGATGTGTGTGGGTGCTCACAACAATTTTATGCAACAAAGAAGCATATGATGAGGTTAAACTATAAATTTTTACAGATATCTAATAAGAAGCACATAAATAATAAGTACATTCACAAATGGTTTTCACTTGTATAAAAACATTAATGCAACATACTGTATATTTAAAATACTCCAAAAATTGCTGTTTTTTTTTATTTATTTATTTATTTATTTTTTTTTGTGTATATGTCACATATATTTTCCCAAATCATAATGGAATAATTCCCAAATATATTAACTTTAATTACATATGTTCATACATGGCCATATCAGATTTCTGTATGAGAAACACTACAGTGTATGGTTTAATGAATACTTGAAGTAAAATAAAACCAAGAAAGCCAAACTACTTCCTACAATACCTACAGTATAACATTGCACAACATCTAATTTGAAAGATGAATCTATTATTGTATTATTAATTTTTCATGGCAAAGCAGTAAAAGATTGCGGACATGTCATGGAACTGGTTGTGAGCTGTTCTTCTCTGTAAGGTTAATTGCAAGGTCGATTTGTTGCAGCACACATTGGCGCTTCAATAACCATGATGCATTCACCCGGTTCATTACACAGCAAATAAACAAACCTGATGTGGCGAGAGGTCAGTGAGCTGCAGCAAAATGCTAATATTTTCCATTATTCATTATTGTATTAGACAGCTTCTTAAAATATGAAAACCCATATACTATATATATATATATATATATATATATATATATATATATATATATATATATATATATATATATACATTTATATACATACAGTACTTCATATTTTTAAATGAATATTTTTTATATTTTGTTTTATAAAAACAGTCAATCAATAGTTAATTAATAGTTAAGCCATGGTGCTCAAATGGAAGACATGGCTTCGAATCAATGTTGTACTGTCTGTGATTAAAATAATGTAATTTATCATTTGACAGAGAAATTCGGAGCTTGTTATAGAAGTGACGGAATCAAATGGAGGCTAACTGCAAAGACTAGGCCAAAACATAGTTACATCAAAGATGTCTTTTGAGTTTTGTGTAGAAATAAGTGGTTAAAAACAAATTTCAAGGGTTGAATCCAGGCCGAGCGAAAATATATGACTGAAGGAATTTACCCATCTGTCACTTGATTGATTTGAGAACTGACAACCGGCACACAACTGCACACAGCGTGAAAACAGATGGAAACGACCCTCAGTACAGAGTTTCCCCTCCTACTTGCAGTGTCTGCGTTCACGGAAGGAGTTTACACGTCTGCATTTTTATAGAGTAACTGCTTGCGATGTAAAACATTTCAACCTACATACGTCTTAGATGATTAGACAGAAATGCTAACCGAATGCGGGCGGACGAATCACTCTGGAGATGTGTGCCACCACGGGGCGTTTAATTCAACCTGACGTGAACTGAAGCGTTCTCTCTTGGGTGAGGACATGAACGATGAGCATTTCCTAGCAGGGATTTTTTTGATTCATGGTTTCAAAGAGGTCCTTATGTCAGATGTAGATTTCTGAAATCCAAAAAATAGATATAGCTACCGCACTAACTGAAGAGCCACAGAGCAGGGAGTTTTGGGGCTCTCAAAAAAATTTAGATTTTTAATTATAGTTTTTATTGACATAAATAATGGCACATTTTTAGATTCAACATTATTTGTACTACAGACGTTTGTTTTTTTGGACAAGAAAACTAGCTTCATACCATGTGACCAACATTTGGTTTTCAACCATTGAATTGCATAAAATTTTACAATTTTCGCATGAAGCCACATAGAAAGCCCCAAAACTCTGGGATTTAACCATATAGGGCCTTAAAAATGAAGATGCAAAAAGGAAACATTCTGAACCAGAATCTAAAAGATATCTTAAATACTTCTGGAGTTATAGGCACTCCAACTCCAAACTCCAATTTTTTGACACCATTAGCATATAATTAAACAAGGGGTGCTGAAGTCAACTGACTTCAGTGACATGCCTACCTATCTCTGTGCAAGAATAAAATAACGATGCTGCTACCTTTCAAAGGTTATTTTGTTGACCTGTAGTATTGCTTCAAAATCATTGAAGATAATTGTCATTATTTACTCCATTGTAAATATTGAACCTTGGATTTCATAATCTGGCTTTCATCATAATTTATGTTTATATACTTCTTCTTCAGAAAAAATGTCAGAAGCTTTTTAAATTTGACATGGAATAACCCCTTAGTGTTTTATTTACTTTAAAGGTCAATAAACTTAAAATGAACTGCAGTTATTCACAATTCTGTAGCATGCCAGATATTTTTCAAAGCAGCAATGGTTTTTCAACTGATTTAATTTCCAATCAGATCAAAGTGGCGCTAATGAAGTGGTGTTTTTACAAAAAGACACCAAAGGAAACACCCAAGAGATTCTGTTTCAAAAAGAATGACTTCCTCCTCCTCACCTCTAAACATTTCTAATAATACTAACCCTTGTGAGATTTACGATGGGGAACACTGATCAAAGACCATCATTAGCTCAAAAACAAAGCCAAACAAGCCAAACTGCTGAATCTGCAATGTTAAGAAGGACCCAAGATACAAAGTCCAGTGGGAAAGTATCATTAACTTTCTTTTAAATCGAAACAGGGTCATTTCCTGTGATCATGCTTTGTGAAATGTGCATTCTGTGTATAGAATAATGATGTGACTTTTTCATACTTCATAAAGTTTAAAGAGCACCTGTTATGGTTTTTCAAATATTACCTTTCATATAGTGTGTTATATAGCTGTTTGTGAATGTAAAAAAGTCTGCAAAGTTTCAAAAATCAAAGTGCACAACAAATGTCTTATTTAAATGTCTAAAAGTTATTTTTCGATTAACAAGTTTTATTGTTTCACATATACAGGTGCATCTCAATAAATTAGAATGTCGTGGAAAAGTTCATTTATTTCAGTAATTCAACTCAAATTGTGAAACTTGTGTATTAAATAAATTCAGTGCACACAGACTGAAGTAGTTTAAGTCTTTGGTTCTTTTAATTGTGATGATTTTGGCTCACATTTAACAAAAACCCACCAATTCACTATCTCAAAAAATTAGAATATGGTGACATGCCAATCAGCTAATCAACTCAAAACACCTGCAAAGGTTTCATGAGCCTTCAAAATGGTCTCTCAGTTTGGTTCACTAGGCTACACAATCATGGGGAAGACTGCTGATCTGACAGTTGTCCAGAAGACAATCATTGACACCCTTCACAAGGAGGGTAAGCCACAAACATTCATTGCCAAAGAAGCTGGCTGTTCACAGAGTGCTGTATCCAAGCATGTTAACAGAACGTTGAGTGGAAGGACAAAGTGTGGAAGAAAAAGATGCACAACCAACCAAGAGAACCGCAGCCTTATGAGAATTGTCAAGCAAAATCGATTCAAGAATTTGGGTGAACTTCACAAGGAATGGACTGAGGCTGGGGTCAAGGCATCAAGAGCCACCACACACAGACGTGTCAAGAAATTTGGCTACAGTTGTTGTATTCCTCTTGTTAAGCCACTTCTGAACCACGGACAACGTCAGAGGCGTCCTACCTGGGCTAAGGAGAAGAAGAACTGGACTGTTGCCCAGTGGTCCAAAGTCCTCTTTTCAGATGAGAGCAAGTTTTGTATTTCATTTGGAAACCAAGGTCCTAGAGTCTGGAGGAAGGGTGGAGAAGCTCATAGCCCAAGTTGCTTGATGTCCAGAGTTAAGTTTCCACAGTCTGTTATGATTTAGGATGCAATGTCATCTGCTGGTGTTGGTCCATTGTGTTTTTTGAAAACCAAAGTCACTGCACCCGTTTACCAAGAAATTTTGGAGCACTTCATGCTTCCTTCTGCTGACCAGCTTTTTAAAGATGCTGATTTCATTTTCCAGCAGGATTTGGCACCTGCCCACACTGCCAAAAGCACCAAAAGTTGGTTAAATGACCATGGTGTTGGTGTGCTTGACTGGCCAGCAAACTCACCAGACCTGAACCCCATAGAGAATCTATGGGGTATTGTCAAGAGGAAAATGAGAAACAAGAGACCAAAAAATGCAGATGAGCTGAAGCCCACTGTCAAAGAAACCTGGACTTCCATACCATCTCAGCAGTGCCACAAACTGATCACCTCCATGCCACGCCGAATTGAGGCAGTAATTAAAGCAAAAGGAGCCCCTACCAAGTATTGAGTACATATACAGTAAATGAACATACTTTCCAGAAGGCCAACAATTCACTAAACATTTTTTTTTTTTATTGGTCTAATGATGTATTGTAATTTTTTGAGATAGTGAATTGGTGGGTTTTTGTTAAATGTGAGCCAAAATCATCACAATTAAAAGAACCAAAGACTTAAACTACTTCAGTCTGTGTGCATTGAATTTATTTAATACACGAGTTTCACAATTTGAGTTGAATTACTGAAATAAATGAACTTTTCCACGACATTCTAATTTATTGAGATGCACCTGTACTGTATGTAACTCATAAGACAAAACATATATTCATAGAATCAAACTTAACCCCAACTATTACCCCTCCCAATCCCACCCTAACCCCAACAACATAACAGTGGTCCCAAATGACATAGACACACACATGCACAAAAAAAATAAATAAAAATAAAATAAAATTAAATTAAAAAAAATAAAGAGATAAACACAACAGCAATAATCACACATCCACAAATGACAAATACCTGCCCCATTTCTCCACAAACACTTTATACCTCCCCGTTCCTCTGAATGTTACTTCCTCAAAGGCCGACACCCTTCCCATCTCCGAGCACCACTCCTGAAAAGAGGGCGCTCCAGCCAACCTCCAACCCCTCAAAATGATCTGCCTGGCGATCATGACACTGGTTAAGACCCAACACTTTATATGTCTACTTTCAATGTCAATGACTGCCCCATCACCCAAGATACAGAGTCTGGGGCAGAACGATACCTGAATGCCTAACACATTGCACACCAGACTCTGCACCTTTAACCAAAATTTTTGTATTTCAACACACCCCCAAAAGACATGGGTTATATCTCCGTCCTCTGATTGGCATCGCCAGCAGGTGGGTGTGTCTTTAAGACCAAGCCTATACAATTTAGAGGGGGTCCAATAGAACCGATGTAAAATCTTGAACTGTATAAGGCGCACCCTTGCATCTCTAGATGCAGTTTTTATGTATTTTTTTTTTTTTAATCTTAGCCCATTCTCCCTCCTCCAATTCCAAGTTTAAATCTTTCTCCCATAATCTCTTGAGAGTGGTTGAGACTCCATCCCCCCAGACTCTGAATTAGCAGGGAGTAATACACTGATGCCTCATGACCTTTTCCAAAAGCAGAAATCACCTCTTCCAGAGTATCTGCTGCTTTAGGGGGGTGTATGCTATTCCCAAAAATAGTACAGAGCAAGTGGCATAGGTGAAGATACCTAAAAAACTGAGATCTGGGGATCCCAAAATATTGAACCAAATTTTCAAAGGATCTCATCACACCACTCTCATAACGATAATCGAGTGTATTAACCCCCCTCGCAATCCACTCTAACCACAAAAAAGGGGACTTATTAATGCATAGTTTGGGGTTTAGCCATAGGCTTGAAGCAACATTTAGATAAATATCTGAATTAAACATTCTGGACACTTTTGTCCATACTGAGTGCAAATGTGAAATAATGGGGTGTTATTTAACTTCTCTGGTTAGATTGACAGAAAGGCTTTGCAATGGCAAAATAGGGGCAAGAAATTCTGGTTCAATGCAGAACCAGGGAAGGGCTCTTTCAGGTGGAAGTGACCAATGAGCCAAATGTCTGAGACCAAATGCATAATCATTAAAATAAAATCTTGGGTAGGCCTAGCCCACCTTTGTCAATCAGCCTATGCAGCTGTGGCAGCGGGGGCGTGGTCAAGCATCTCTCCGGAGAGAGAGAAAGCGGTAATGGCGCTTACAACTGAGCTAATTATGTCTAACACCTGTCTCTAATTTCAGTGAGCACGGGGAGAGCGGCATAAATAGAGCGACACAGCACTTAGTCGGGGAGAGAGACTGGACACGACAGAGCCGAGCCAGAGCAAGGATTGTTAGTAGTGAAAGTTTATTTGTGAAAGCAGTGTGTGAAAGTGTTTAGCTTAGTGCTTAGAAGGAAAACTGCTTCTCGCCTCATCTTTTACACTGGTGCCGAAACCCGGGATTGAAGTTTGGGTCAAAGATGGATGGAGGTCGTCCTGTAGAGTCCTCCCAGTTGGCGGAGATCCTCCAAGCCCTCACCAGCCTACATCAGAGCCACCAACAGACGCTGCTTGAGCTCCGACAAGATCAAGACCGCCGGTTTGTCGAGCTCCTGCATGCTTAAGCCAAGGACCAGCAGGCGATCCGGAGCCTCCTCAGCCAGGAGGCATCCTCAGCCGCGACCCTGGACACTCCCACGCCGTTACCCCCACCAGCATTACAGAAAATGGGGGCGGCGGACGACCCTGAGGCCTTCCTGGATTTGTTTGAGTGGACCGCCGAGATCTGGGGCTGGCCACTCGGCCAATGGGCCGACTGATCCCACTACTGTCCGGGGAAGCCCAGCTCGCGGCTCAACAACTGCCAGCGTCGAGCCTCCTGGCCTACGGAGATTTGAAAAGAGCCATCTTGCAACGGGTTGGTCGCACTCCGGAGGAAAGTCGTCAACTCTTCCGGAGCTTGAAGTTGGAGAGCTCCGACCGCCCGTTTGCCTTTGCCCAGCAGCTCCGTGACGCCTGCCGAAGATGGCTGCTAGCGGGGGATCGCGACGTCCAGGGAATTATCGACCAGGTGGTACTGGAACAGTTCACAGATCGATTGCCAAAAGGGACGGCGGAGTGGGTCCAGTGCCACCGCCCAGCATCGTTGGAGGAAGCTATCCGACTTGCGGAGGACCACATGGCGGCGATCCCGAGGGCGGAAGAGCCCTCCTACATTTTCTCTCCTCCCTCTGTTTCTTCCCCCTCCCCTCTCTCCTCTCGTTCTGCTCTCTCTCCAGGTCCCGTTCCTGCCCCACGCAGACGAGGAGGACCTCAGCCCCTGAGACCAGTTCCCTGGGTGTGGGAGGTGACACCACCTTCCCCTACTCCAATGCCCCGCCGCTCTCCCCCTAAGGGGGGGGCGCCCGCCGACGCAAGTGCGGGAGTAGCGCCTGGGCCGGCCTGCTGGAGGTGCGGAGACCCGAGCCACTTCTGAGATCAGTGTCCTCTGATGGAGCTGGGGACGGTGGTGCAGGTCTCTGACCTCCCACAGGCTGCCCCCGACCGGGCCGGAGCGTACCGGATACCGGTAAGTGTCAAGGGGGGTACTCACCAAGCGTTGGTGGATACCGGTTGTAATCAAACCACTATCCACCAACGCCTGGTTCAACCCGAGGCATTGGTCACAAGTAAAACGGTGAAGGTGAAATGTGTACACGGGGATATTCACAAGTATCCGGTGGTGACCCTGACAATTACATTTCGGGGGAAAAAGCATAGAGTGGAGGCCACGGTTAGTTCCCGCCTCACCCATCCGCTGATTTTGGGGACTGATTGGCCTGATTTTAGAGTTTTATTAAAGGGAATTTGCACGGATGGGTCCTGTATGAAAATAGGGAGATGTGTGATGTGCGATGCTCTGGCAGGGGAGGCGGAGCCGGGGCCATCCTCGACAGCTCCACGTCATGATGATGAGAGAGGGGGAGAGGCTGCAGCCCCTCCCCTTCTCAGGGAATTCCCTGACGGGGATTTCCCTTTGGAGCAGTCGCGAGACGAAACCCTCAAACACGCCTTTGACCAAGTGAGAGTCATCGATGGTCAACAACTCCAGCCTGACATCGCCCTTTCATACCCCTATTTTGCAATTATAAATGAGCGGTTGTATTGAGTGACACAGGACACTCGGACCAAAGAGGATACAACCCAACTTTTGATTCCAAGGAGCCGTCGGGAAATGGTATTCCAGGCGGCTCATTATAATCCCATGGTGGGTCACCTAGGAGAAAGGAAAACACTGAACCATCTAATAGCCCGTTTCTATTGGCCGGGCATTGGCGGCGATGTCCGCAGGTGGTGTGCGGCATTCCGCGAATGCCAGCTGGTTAACCCAACGGCCACCCCAAAAGCGCCATTGCGCCCTCTCCCTCTGATTGAGGTCCCCTTTGATAGAATTGGAATGGACCTCATCAGGCCATTAGAACGGTCAGCACGCGGACATCGCTTTGTATTGGTCCTAGTGGACTATGCAACGTGATACCCGGAAGCAGTGCCTCTTCGCAACATCTCAGCACGCAGTGTTGCGGAGGCACTCTTCAAAATAATCTCCCGGGTGGGGATTCCGAAAGAAATCCTCACCGATCAGGGCACAACATTTATGTCACGAACACTACGCGAACTGTACGAGTTGTTAAATATTAAATCGATTCGCACCAGTGTATACCATCCTCAAACGGATGGCTTGGTGGAACGATTTAATAAAACCCTCAAAAACATGATTCGTAAGTTCGTGCACAATGATTCTATAAATTGGGATAAATGGCTCGACCCCCTGTTATTTGCAGTACGAGAGGTCCCGCAAGCCTCCACTGGCTTCTCCCCATTCGAGCTGCTGTATGGGCGACGCCCACGTGCGTGCTTGATGTATTGCGAGAAGCCTGGGAGGAAGGACCTTCAAACAGTAAAAATGAAATTCAGTACGTTCTTGATCTTCGGGCAAAACTCCACACTTTGGGGCAACTAACACAGGAGAATTTGCTCCAAGCTCAAGAACGACAGCGCCGACTGTATGACAGGGGAACTCAGCTAAGGGATTTTGCACCGGGAGATAAAGTACTTGTATTGCTTCCCACATCGAGCTCTAAATTACTCGCCAAGTGGCAAGGACCCTTTGAGGTCACACGACGAGTGGGAAATCTCGATTATGAGGTTAAACGAACTGATAGAGGGGACCCTCGTCAAATATACCACCTCAGTCTCCTGAAATTATGGAGGGAGGCGGTTCCCGTGACGTTGGCTATGGTAGTTCCCGAGAAGGCGGAGCTCGGACCGGAGGTGAGTTCAAAACATAAACAGTTCACCCCAGTCATTTGCGGAGACCACCTCTCACCGAGCCAACTCGCGGAGGTTGCTAGGTTGCAACAGGAGTTTGCAGATGTGTTCTCCCCTCTACCGGGATGCACAAACCTCATCCATCACCACATCGAGACCGAGCCGGGGGTGGTGGTACGTAGCCGCCCCATCGATTACCCGAACACAAAAAGAAAATTGTTCGGGAAGAACTGGATGTGATGCTTGATATGGGGGTAATAGAAGAATCCCACAGTGATTGGTCCAGCCCAGTTGTTCTAATGCCTAAGAGCGATGGGTCTGTGCGATTCTGTGTGGATTATAGGAAAGTCAACGCGGTGTCTAAATTTGATGCATATCCAATGCCTCGCGTTGATGAGTTGCTCGATCAGTTGGGCACTGCTCGTTTTTATTCGACATTAGATTTGATGAAGGGTTATTGGCAGATCCCCTTGACACCAATTTCCCGTGAGAAAACCGCCTTCTCCACACCGTTTGGATTACACCAATTTGTGACACTTCCGTTCGGTTTGTTTGGGGCCCTGGCTACGTTTCAGCGTCTCATGGACCGAATCCTCAGACCGCATTCAGCTTACGCTGCTGCCTATTTAGATGACATCATCATTTATAGCAATGATTGGCAGCAGCATATGCAACATCTGAGGGCGGTTCTGAGATCGCTGCGCCGAGCGGGACTCACAGTGAACCCGAAGAAGTGCGCGATTGGACAGGTGGAGGTACAGTATCTGGGGTTCCACTTGGGTCACAGGCAGGTGCGTCCCCAAATTGACAAGACAGCGGCGATTGCGACCTGCCTGAGACCCAAGACCAAAAAGGGGGTGAGACAGTTCCTGGGGCTGGCTGGCTATTATAGAAGGTTCGTACCCAATTATTCGGACGTCACCAGCCCACTGACTGATCTCACTAAAAAGGGAGCTCCAGATCCGGTCCAGTGGACGGAGCAGTGTCAACAGGCGTTCACGCAAGTTAAAGCTGCACTTTGCAGGGGGCCGCTTTTACATTCACCTGACTTCTCTCTCCCTTTTATTTTACAGACAGATGCTTCAGACAGGGGGCTGGGGGCCGTACTCTCGCAGGTGGTGGAGGGGGAGGAGCGCCCGGTGCTGTACATTAGCAGTAAGCTCTCGTTAAGGGAAACTAAGTACAGCACCGTGGAAAAGGAGTGTCTCGCTATCAAGTGGGCGGTCCTCACTCTCCGATACTATCTGCTGGGGCGGGCCTTCACCCTCTGCTCGGATCACGCCCCACTCCAGTGGCTCCACCGCATGAAAGATACTAACGCCCGGATCACCCGTTGGTATCTGGCTCTTCAGCCGTTTAAGTTCAAGGTGGTCCACAGACCGGGGGCACAGATGGCTGTCGCCGACTTCCTTTCCAGGAATGGGGGGGAGTGGTAGGCAGGCCAGACGCCGCCCCGGCCTGAGTCGGGTGGTGGGGATATGTGGCAGTGGGGGCGTGGTCAAGCATCTCTCCGGAGAGAGAGAAAGCGGTAGGGCGCTTACACCTGAGCTAAATTATACATCACGTGCAAAAGAAAATATTTTAAAATACAAATGCTAGAAAACAAAGAGCACAGACTCAACTGATCTCAACAGACTCAAAAGGTTTGTTGTTGACTATTTTCTTTATTGATTTAATTGATTAGTAGTTGCACCCATGAATAATTATGTTATTTCATTACTTTTTATGGAAAGTAATGCGTAAGGGGCCGTTCAGACCGAATGCTGTCTTGCTCTAGAAAATGCTTGACGCAACCCAACAAACGTAACAGAATGTTCTCTCCAAATGCCATTTTTTTTTTTTTTTTTTTACAACAAAAGTTGATATTCTTTTAACTAGACCCATCTTCTGAAAACACAGTGCTTCAGTGCAAGATGCTGGAAAACAGCGATACGTGGCACAACAGACAGATGAACACAAAAATGAATTTTGGCAAGGCATTGTGTCTTTAAAAATGTTGCGTTTTTACAAACACCTCAACTTTAAAAACTTATCTCACCCTAAGCTGACTGTTATGGAGAAAGTTTAGTTTTTCAATAAATTTAGTCATTTGAAATGTAACAGTAGTTGCTCGAAATGAAACGTATGTATTATGATGTTAGTTTGAAAAGTAACATGTTAGTGTTACTTTCATAAAGTAAACTGACTACTTAATGTGTATTACATGTAACACTTGTAAACTGTAGGAAAGCATTCATTAGATCACTACTGACATTTTGTTTGCTTTAACAGTGAGTCCAAACACAGAGAGACAATTAAAAGTGCAGTTAAGTGAAACATCATGCCTGCAGAGCGGGATTGTTTGAGACAGAGTGATCAATTTCTGCTGGCAATTGATCTCTAACAGCTTCAGAGACACAAGAGCGACCCCATGAAAGTATCTCTATAGCATGAAAATGAGGAGAAATACATTTGTTGTATGTACACTACCAGTCAAAAGTTTTGAAACACTTATTCTTTATTATATATTTTTTTCTTCTTCACATTTTAGAATAATAATGAAGTCATCAAAACTATGGAATAACATAAATGGAACTATGGGAATTATGTTGTGACTAAACAAAATCCAAAATAAATCAAAACTGTGTTATATTTTATAACACTTTGCCTAGAATTTGCAGACATGTACTCTTGACATTTTCTCAACCAACTTCTTGAGGTATCACCCTGGGATGCTTTTTAAACAGTATTGAAGGAGTTCCCATCTGTGTTGGGCACTTATTGGCTGCTTTTCTTTATTATTTGGTCCAAGTCATCAATTTCAAAAACTTTTCTTTTATTACATTTTAGTTTTATTAAGAAATAAATTAATATGGTGGCACAATTACATTTTTGTCTACAAAACTAATTTCAAACATTTAAGCATACGCTTTCAGATCAAAATATTTTTAAGATCATGAGAAACATTTCAGGCAAGTGTTTCAAAACTTTTGACCGGTAGTGTATATTTATTTATAGTTTTTTTTTTTTTTTTTTTTTTCTCCATGTGCAGTAGGTCAAGAATCTCTTTCTTCTCTTTTTCAGTCATCTGAAAACAGTTTGCAAAAGTAGTGTTATGAGAATGCTACAAATTATCTCAATCTATCACAGGAAGTGCTTTGAGTTTAGTTTGCTTTATTTCCATGGAGCAGTTTGCAAATCAGAAGGCCTGCATTAACTTGACCACCTTTGAACCAGACTGCAAAGCTATCTGTAAGATCATGCAAAGCCAGAAGTCACACCAGTTGTGAGTAGTCTTAATATAGGGAAGTAGGGATGGGCGATAGGACGATATAATTGGATATTGACGATATTTTACATATCCATGGATATGAGAAGTCGGCAAATATATTTAACAGTAGCCCGCCAAATGCGACGAGGCTCAATCCAGTTCGCAAGCTCCTCGTCCAAATGAAGGTATTTTATGTGCGGGCAATTTTGCTCATCTACCCGCAACAGGCGAGTGACGTGTAAGGTGTCTCGGAGTGACGCATGATGTTAAACACAAAGACGCACGCTTGAAGTAATTTTATAATATTTTATTATATAAAACAGATAAAGAAAAGCCATCATTGCTTATGCCTGATTTGCTGTTTGTTCAGAGGAGTGCAGCAGGACCCTAGCTGTCTCGTGGAACGCGTATGTAAAGAGTTATTTTTTTACATATCACCCAGCCCTATAGGGAAGTGAACTTTTTCATGAACAAATGTAAAATGAAGTCATTTTATGAGACCTGCACAAACACGGATACTCAATTCCACATTACATTATTGTTGCATATTTGTTTGTTTTTGTGTTTTTGAGTATTCTATGGGCATAATAAACATTTTATTTATTGAAAAACTTTGTTTAAAAAAAAGTTAATTATTAGTTTTTGCTATGGCTCTTTCAAAATAAAATGCATCAACCAAAACTAAAAAAAATTGCCTCCTTAATGAAAAAAGGTTCCCTACCCCTGCTTTAAAGAAAAAGTTCACATAAAATTGGAAAACCAATATTTATTTACTCTCTTGTCATTCCAAACCCATAAACCCACCCTTTTCCTTTTTTCTCTGTAGAACACAAAAGGAGTTTTTTTGCAGCTCACAATAAAAGTTGTTATTCACTGAAAATCTTCCCTTCTGCCGAAGCTTTCAACTCTCATTAACTTCCACATTCAGAATAAAAAATAACATGATGTTGCATCACTCCTGGTTTGATGTCAAAAAAGCCAAACGACATTAGTTCTTCAATGTGATGCAGCCAAACATGACGTGCCAATTCAAAAATGCAGAATGGAGAATGAGATTTGAGAGCTACAACAGGAAAGGAAGATTTTCAGTGAATAACACTAATAAATTTGAGTCGGTTCCTTACACAAAGCTAATGCATACTGCAAAAAATAATTTTCTTACTGAGACTTACTTACTGAGTATTTTTGTATTGTTTTCCAGTGAAGATATCTAAACATTTTTAATACAAGATACATTTACATGAGAAGCAAAATTACATCAGATATAGTTTTTTTTTTTTGAGAAATCTAACAAAATTTAGTAATGTTTTTATGCTAATAACAAGAAAAAACTATTTGCCAATGGGGAAGGAAAAATGTATTAACAAGTTTATTTTTCTTTACCCCATTGGCCAATATTTTTTTTTTCTTGCTTTAAGCATAAACCCAGCCAAATTTTGTTAGATTTAATTTAATTAGGTATTTTTATTGGAAAACTCAATGATTTTTAAATATTTTTTAGGAATGTCCCAACAGCATTTTTTGGAAACCAAGTACGAGTACCGATACTTCCTTTTCAATTATTGCAGATACCGTAAGACACTTTTAACTCTCTCATAGTAAAAAATGGTCAAAAATCTGAAATTTTACAGGAAAAAAAAAAAGACAAAAAAAATTATATATATATATATATATATATATATATATATATATATATATATATATGTGTGTGTGTGTGTGTGTGTGTGTGTGTGTGTGTGTGTGTGTGTGTATGTAATAGTAACCAATATGTAAGGTTGTCTCTCAATAAGCTTTTTATTTTTTTTAATTTTTTTTGGTGCAAATTTAAGGGGCACATCCCCGTGTAGGACCCTATAAAATCGGTTTTATTTTTGTCCAAATTCTTTTGTATTTTTTTCATAAATTTTGTGTGGTCTGTTTTATTTTATTTTTAATTCTGTATTCAACAGTTTAATTCAATTTTATCATCAAAATTGTCTAAATTAATTAATTAATAAAAACTTTGTTCAAATGAAAATAGAACAAATAATTTTCAACATAACACTGCATTATTTTTATCATATGAAGTACTTTTATACAGAACCTCAATGCACAATCCAAAATAAAACATTGGAGTTATTTTTGTCAAATAAAGTGCTGCACAACAGAGCATTACAAATGTGAGATATTAAATACACCTTAGCTAAATACATTTAAACTCAGTTTTTCACAATTCCTGACATTTAATCATAGAAAACATTCCATGTCTTAGGTCAGTTAGGATCACTACTTTATATTAAGAATGTGAAATGTTAGAATAATGGAAGAGAGAATGATTTATTTCAGCTTTTCTTTCTTTCATCACATTCCCAGTGGGTTAAGAAGTTTACATACACTTTGTTAGTATTTGGTAGCATTGCCTTTAAATTGTTTAACTTGGGTGAAATGTTTTGTGTAGCCTTCCACAAGCTTCTCACAATAAGTTGCTGGAATTTTGGCCCATTCCTCCAGACAGAACTGGTGTAACTGAGTCAGGTTTGTAGGCCTTCTTGCTCGCAAGTTTTTTCAGTTCTGCCCACACATTTTCTATCGGATTGAGGTCAGGGCTTTGTGATGGCCACTCCAATACCTTGACTTTGTTGTCCTTCAGCCATTTTGCCACAACTTTGGAGGTATGTTTGGGGTCATTGTCCATTTGGAAGACCCATTTGCGACCAAGCTTTAACTTCCTGGCTGATGTCTTGAGATGTTGCTTCAATATATCCACATAATTTTCTTTCCTCATGATGCCATCTATTTTGTGATGTGCTCCAGTCCCTCCTGCAGCAAAGCACCCCCACAAAATTATGCTGCCACCCCCATGCTTCGCAGTTGGGATGGTGTGAGCAAGCCTCACCCTTTTTTCTCCAAACATATCGATGGTCATTATGGCCAAACAATTCAATTTTTGTTTCATTAGACCAGTGGAAATTTCTCCAAAAAGTAAGATCTTTGTCCCCATGTGCACTTGCAAACTGTGGTCTGGATTTTTTTTATGATGGTTTTGGAGCAGTGGCTTCTTTCTTACTTTTGCTGAGCAGCCTTTCAGGTTATGACGATATAGGACTTGTTTTGATGTGGACATAGATACTTGTCTACCTGTTTCTTCCAGCATCTTCACAAGGTCCTTTGCTGTTGTTCTGGGATTGATTCGCACCAAACTACGTTCATGTCTAGGAGACAGAATGCATTTCATTCCTGAGCAGTATGATGGCTGCGTGGTCCCATGGTGTTTATACTTGCGTACTACTGTTTGTACAGATGAACGTGGTACCTTCAGGCATTTGGAAATTGCTCCCAAGGATGAACCAGACTTGTGGAGGTCCACAATTGTTTTTTTCTGTGGTCTTGGCTGATTTCTTTTGATTTTGCCATGATGTCAAGCAAAGAGGCACTGAGTTTGCACAGGTACACCACAGGTACACCTCCAATTCAGTACACCTCCTATCAGAAGCTAATTGGCTAATTGTCTAAAGGCTTGACATCATTTTCTGGAATTTTCCATGCTGCTTAAAGGCAGAGTTAACTTAGTGTATGTAAACTTCTGACCCACTGGAATTGTGATATAGTCAATTAAAAGTGAAACAATCTGTCTGTAAACAATTGTTGGAAAAATTACTTGTGTCATGCACAAAGTAGATGTCCTAAACGACTTGCCAAAACTATAGTTTGCTAATATGAAATCTATGGAGTGGTTAAAAAATGAGTTTTAATGACTTCATTAAACTTCACAAAAAAGTGTATGTAAACTTCTGACTTCAACTGCAGATATAATACAATTATTATTTAATTATTCTTGGAAGTATTAGTATTATTAATGTAGTGAATATTACATTACTATTCAGCCGTGATATATTTTGATCATATTTTTTTCCATGTAAATGGAGCTTTTATTTTGGTACAAAAATAAATTAAGCCCTTTCAGTTTGTATGTTTTTTTTTTTTTTGTGTGTGTGCTGAATGTTTACGCAATGACATTCGAATGTCAGACGTATCGTTTTTGGTATATAATTGCATTTATATGAGTATGAGTTTATATCGGACCCAATTCTGATACCCAGTATTTTTGCAGTGTATGTTTCTTATTTCAATGCTTTCAATCTAATCAGCTCAACCTGTTTGTGGAATCATATAAAATTTATTTTTGCAGATATTTTTTGCGTTTCCTCCTAAAGCACTACTTTTCAGTTCAACCCCTTGATCCATCTTTTTTCCTCCCATACAGCTATGTGCATCTGAGGGGAAATCAGAGTGAATTGTGGTCTTCAGTTCTGAGGCAGTTTTATGTTTCACTTCAGTGGCTCTGCGCTGGTGAATATGGCTTATAAGAGTGCCATCTGCTCATGCATGCAAAGGTCCGTTCCTCTCACTGCAGCCTGCAGCCAGCCTGCGCTCTTATCAGCAAACGCTCAGCCGACATGTCCAGGCACTGAGACTCAAGCGTGCTGTCCACATGCCTCCACAAAATCCAGGACAACTTGGGAATTTGGGACACAGAGCGGTTCAGCATTGAACAGTTCTTGGAACTTTTGAATAGATATTTACAAAACATTTTTAGAAAGTAATGGACAAAAACTTGCAGAAATCATGAGGACTTCTGGTACAACAAAGCAAACTTGTAGCACAATGGATGCAGAGTTTTGAATGTCGCAAAATACTTATGCAAAGTGTTTACGAGGATACTTAACACATTTAAGAAACAGGAAAATAATTGTTTGAAATGCAATCTCTGCTTACATCCAGCTTCCGTATTACAAAAAGATGCATGCTAAATATTTACAAGCACATAGCATGTATCTAAATGCATTTTAGATGACGTGTTATTTCCGGATAAAATCAGTAGCTTCTCTCATAGCAAAAGTAAGAAAAGGTAGCAGTTTTTCTCCAGTAAGTGTCAAGGAGTTTGGCTGATTGTTCTTCAGTCATGTTAATGAGGACTACAAAGTAAAAATAAAGAGCAAATTGCTCTTTTTTTAAAATTACTCAAAAGTAATTTCTTTCATTTATTTCTTTCAATTGCTTTCAAGAAAGACCTAAAAAAAAACATTTCTACCAACTAGCCTTTCTGCTATCTTATTTATTTATTTTTTCTTTGTTCAGAGCCTTGAGATATGCAATAAAAAGTGCTTTATCTTGGAATTTAAAGAACTTGCTATTTGGATATCTGTCATAAAACTGTTTATACTTAATAGTCTCGACAGACTTTACGTTTCAGAACTGACAATTTAAAGTGTTCAATAATGTTCGTTTGTAACAGACCTCTTGTTCCTGTTGCTGCCGGGATGCTGTACGAGTCTGTGTTTGTAGCTTTCTAGCCTGCTTAGCATTGCTTATTCTTATACGTTCATCATTATATCCATTGCTGTTTTACCGCATGCTTAGTTTTTTCCCACTTTTTAACTGCGTGTATTTTACCGAGCACACCCAGTTCTCTCTTTTTTTCTTTTCATTTTCTCCACTTGTCTACATCTTGTGTCTCGACCAGAGCATGTGAGCGGAGCGGAGCGGTGATAATTTCACCTGAGCGGAGAGCGCCTTTTTGAAGATTCCGTTCCGCTCGCTCAGGCCGCTCAGTGCCACTCGCTCAACCCAGAATGTGCTTCGTGACATGCTGGTTTGGGAATCTGTGAAGTAAGCTATTGCCCTGATGTTATGGAGCTCTAACATTGTTTTAGTGAAGTTGCCAACCTTATAACCTAAATAAATGCAAAGTATAAATCAAAGCTAAGAACGAGGAAATCGAAAGGGAGTGTGGACTGTGGAGAGACCGTGAGAATTAGCAAATATTCCTTTTGAAGTCATCACATTGCCAGAGAGCATGAGGATGTGCTACGCAATATAGTGCAGCAAAAGGTGAGCTAGTAGACTACACTACTATTCAATAATAAATTAATAGATAAGTAAGGTATCTTGTTGTTTTGCCATCATGTCAGTGCAGCTGTCAGCTAGATGCGAGCCCAGTTCTTCGGGGTTGCGAATGTTAGAGCACCCTCAATTGAATATGTACGATTAATAATACTGTATATTGGCAAACCATTTTTCCTTGAATCCTGGCAAACACACACAAAAAATACCTGCATCAAAACCAATAAACATGTATGATCTTGCAGATCAGTGTCCTAATTTGCAGGTGGAGCATTCTGCTTTCATGCCTCTAATTGTACAACTAAGCATTTGATTAGTAAAGATTTCCGCTCTCGCATAGAGAATTTCATAGTGGAATTATCTCACTTAGCCTAATCGACCGCCTGTTGCTTTCGATTTCTGCTTCGGGATAAAGTGGCACGTAACTGCTGGTCAGTTTCCCAAAGCCAAATCCACACCTTAACGAGAAGTGAAACGTAAAAAATGACTCTAATGATAACATCTTCCGACATTGCTTGCTGCATTCATTCGCAGAGAAAAAAGCTATAAATTAATGTACATTCGAAAAAAATATCTTTTCTTAAACTAAGGCACTGTAATTTGTGAATTAAACAATTTGTATTTGTTTTAGGATCATTAAACATGATTTCATCTAATATATATACAGTATATATATATATATATATATATATATATATATATATATATATATATATATATATATATATATATATATATATATATATATATATATATTGGACAAAATCTCACTTTATGCAGGACAAATATGTTTTATTTGTTAAAACCATGGTTAAACCTTGCTGTACATAAAGAGTGCATGCACAAGACATGATCGTTTGACACATATAAAGTCCAGATTCACTTTATAATGCTTTAAAATATCAAGAAAATACAAAGGGGGCACATGCTATCTACTAATATAATAATTATTATATAAATAACCACAGTCCTTTAGATTGCATATGATTCGTACATATAAAATTGTAGGGAAGATTAATAAAGAAACAACACTGAAAAAGAGAAAAACATTCACTGCTCTTTTCTGGATCACTAAATACACCCTTTAAAACTGAACACAAAATTAGGATGAGAAATTGCTCATTTTAATTTACAGACCCAAATATAATCATTCTGTGGAGACAACTGAAGAACAATTATGAATTTCACTTTTACCTGCAATATTTTTCCTGGTACCAGTCCTTGTTTTCATTATTGCCATAAACGACTCGAACAAACTTTAAAGTTGGAAAGATTGTTTTTCTGGGTCAGTTGTATCACTCAGGTCCAGTTTAAACTGAAATGCGCAAATTTGCGCGTATGCGAGTTTCCGAGCCAATGCACATGTTTTATCACTTGTAGAGGCATGTTTGATGACTTAAGTAATGGTAATTTAGAACAGACATTTTTTTAAGGTATTATTTGAAAATGTTCATGACATATGTGCTAACAGAAATATTTGACTGATTACAAATGATAACGAAGGTCTGGTAGACCCGGTTATCTATCAGTATTTGTAAACCAGTCCAAAATAAACAGCGAGATTTTATATACAAAAACACAACAATACAATCACATAATTCCAGATGTGTACGTTACTAATCATTTGATAATTTAATAAATGTCAGCCTATAGTCTATATTTCACCCAGAGGGGCACCTCAGCCCATGTAAGGGGCAGTTACTTGGGCCACTGTAGCTACCCCTTGTACGTGCTTGGAACCAAGTATACTACAGAGAAATTTATGTTGGAGCGGGATTTGAGCGAACGCTTTTTTACCGGTGAGCGTGAGTGGTACTTGAGCAGAGCATCTGCTTGGGCCGTGAGCGGCTGAGCGGAGCACACACGCATGGAGCAAATTATTGAGTGGAGTGTCACACCGCTCCGCTTCGCTCACATGCTCTGGTCTTGACTGCGTGCATTCGCTACCTCCTCTGTGTTTACACGGATTATTGCATCAATCTCAAACATCTGCTGATCAGGAACCAAATCGAACCACATCGATCAAACCCTCGCTGCTCAAAATCAACCATAACAACAACAAACAATTGCGGTAAGTCATGGCATCCGCTCATGTTATTTCTTCCTGCATTGTATGCCACATGTTTACTATAGCTTCTTCCATCAGCAGTGAGGGATTTACATGTGATAAATATAAGGAATTAGTCAGGCTGACAGAGAAGGTTAATGAATTAGAGACACGCATCCGAATCCTGTTGGAGGTCAGTGAGAAAGAGAAGCCGGTAGATAGTGTTTCGGATGTGGGTAGTACAGCGAGCAACACACATACTTTGTTTCCGGCTGTAGAGCCCCCACAGCAGGACAAACTGGTTAATCCAAACATCTGCTAGTTGCCTTGAGATGTCAACAGGCCACATAAACTACAACCTAGATATGTATCACCTACATATCATATAGAGACTGTGTCTGTTCCCCAAACTACCAAACACAAACCCCTCACTAAATCATTTAGAAAAAAAAAATTGATTAAGGTCAAACTTGAAAAAAAAATAAAAAAAATAAAAATAAAAACATTTCAAGATAAACATTATATAAAGGTAGGGCTACTAATCATTAGCTCTCTTTCGACCAAAGAAAATGAAAATGAAATTATTACAGATCATAGTCTGGATGTGCTCTGTTTGACTGAAACCTGGCTTAAACTGCATGAATATATTAGTTTAAATTAATCTACTCCTCCAGGTTATTGTTATAAACATGAGCCTCATCTTAAGGGTCGAGGAGGAGGTGTTACTACAATTTAAAGTTAAATTTTTGGTGTTACTCAGAGGACAGGATATAAGTTTAAGTCTTTTGAACTAATAATGCTTAATGTGATATCGTCCGATATAAATAAAAAATCTCTGTCGACTTTTGCCTTTGCTACAGTATATAGATCACCCGGGCCGTTTTCTGATTTCCTTGGTGAATTTGCAAATTTTCTATCAGATCTAGTAGTAACTGTAGATAGAGCTTTAATCCTCAGGGGTCGACGGATGCGATGGCACGTCCTGCTGGATTTTGTTTCCTCATGACAGCGGAAACAACTTAAAATACTTTGTCATTTTTGGGCATACAGATAAGTGTAAGACGTCATTAGAGACTATAAAGGGTCTACTTTTATTTGTGTACACTCACAATAACAACAAAACCTTGTGCTTTTGTAAAATAAAGAAAATAAACAGGGTGCGCTTTCAGCCATCTCTGTCTCCGCGAGCATCTTTCTGAAACACGTCACAAAAATGAACTGAAACTCCGCAAATACTTATCAGACAAACATGAAACATATGTCTAAAGAAAGCTTAAAATGTCTACTTTTAAATAAAACAATTCAAATTTAAAACAAATATACTCCTGCAATGTAACCTGTATGAAGCAAAGCGATGTACAGTTTCTCCTGGCTCAGTTAATTATCGCTAATGTGATCACACCCACCAGCTGAGCGCGCTATTCATACGGTAATGTGCTGAGGCGATCAATGCAAATTGTAAACGCCCCCAACAATGCCTTAAAAAAACATGAAGTTCATCATCTGATTCATTCACTTTCCTGCGCATTTGGAAGATGGCACGCTATACAGGTGAGGAAGCTCCTGGATAGTGACAAAGAGTTCACATTTTCCTCAGAAGAAGAGTGGGACTCCGACGAGGAACGTTTGAAGAGCGACTTGATCCAGCAGAGGATACATGTGTGCTGTTAATATGCCCATTTTAGAAAATCAGCATATTAGAATGATTTCTGAAGGATCATGTGACACTGAAGACTAAATAAATAAATAAATTGCATTTTACAATATATTCAAATAGTAAAGTTATTTTAAATTGTAAAAATATTTCACAATATCACTGTTTTTGCTGTATTTTGTGCTTTTTTCAGTTGCTTAACAACATATTAATGGCTAAGGTCTGATAACACTGTACTCAGCACAAACTGGGCTACAATAATATGTGAACAACATGTATGTACGTTTGTATTTTTGAGAAAATAACGTTTATGCGTGGTTTTGAAAAAACAAAAATTTTAAGTCACTGAAATAAGACCATATAACACATACTAAACATTTGTCCACAAGACTTTTGAAAACTGGATCTTGTAGCCTAGAGTTTTTGCTACAAAAATTATGTGAAAACCATCCTGATCACTCATTCATACAAAACAATATAGTCATTTAACTTTTGTAAGACACTTTTAGTGTTAGAAAGGCCATATGCGAGGAAGCTTGGATGATCATGAATATTGATATGATTCACACCTGATGAGACTTTGATTGAATGTATTGTTTGTAGTTTAAGTTAAAAGAAGTAATCTGACTATACATTTTCTTTACATAAAGACTTTACTTAAAAACTTTAGACCTACACTACCGTTTAAAAGTTTTAGATCTGTAAGATTTTTTAATGTTTTTAAAAGAAGTCTCTTCTGCTCACCAAGGCTGCATTTATTTGATCCAAAATACAGCAAAAACAGTGATATTGTGAAATATTTTTACAATTTAAAATAACTTTTCTATTTGAATATTCTGTCAAATGCAATTTATTCCTGTGATCAAAGCTGAATTTTCAGCATTATTTCTGCAGTCTTCAGTGTCACATGATCCTTCAGAAATCATTCTTATATGCTGATTTTCTAATATGGGCATATTTACAGCACATTTTACACATTTACACCCAAACAGATATTTGCAAGCACAAGCTTCGTTGATGATAATGAGGCAGCATAAACACTAGTTAAAATATAATCTAAACATGCATATTATTTTTATATCATATTACATATCATATTGATTTCATACAGCATACAATTTAAATACCTGCTTTAGCCGAAACAACATTTAAATGTAACTAAAACTTGCCTATTAGGATTTATTTCAAATTTCAATACCCTGAATACTGGCTGGCAAGTCTGGAAATAGTCCAACTAGTAAAATATGTCCATGTTTATATAAAATAGCATGTCAACTAATATGTAAGTAAAACTAAATAACTTACTCATCCGAAATTGTATCCTCGGCTGGATCAAGTCGCTCTTCAAAATGCAAATGTTCCTCGTCGGATTCCCGCTCTTCTTCTGAGGAAAATGTGAACTCTTTGTCACTATCCAGGAGCTTTCTCACCTGTGTAGTGTGCCATCTTCCAAGCGCACAGAAAATTGAATGAACTTGATGCTTTTTAAGGCAGTGTTGGGGGCGTTTACCATTTGCATTGATCGCCTCAGCACATTACCGTATGAATAGCGCGCTCTGCTGGTGGGTGTGATCACATTAGGGATAATCAGCTGAGCCAGGAGAAACTGTACATCGCTTTGTTTCATACAGATTACATTGCAGGAGAATATTTGTTTTAAATTTGAAAGTAGACATTTGAAGCTTTCTTTAGACATATGTTTCATGTTTGTGTGATAAATATTCACAGAGTTTCAGTGCATTTTTGAGTATTTTAAGTTGTTTCCGCTGTTATGAGGAAAAAATCCAGCAGGACACACCAGCGTGTCCGTCGACCCCAGAGGGTTAAAAGAGGTATTCGCTGTAATTTCAGAACCTCTTCTTAATATTACTGAGCCTGCATCACCTTTGTTTATTGATTGACTACACTCTTGAAACGGAATACATAGACTATCAAATAATTGCCAACAAAAGCCTTCATCAGCCAACTAACAAAGGATCTATGTGAACTTCTGCAGTTAATCAAGGATGGACTTCAAAGACATTAGTCATTAATCTTACATATCATACAACATTTTTGTTCGAACACTGGCCCTTAACACTCACTTAGTTTACAAATTTTAAACCATGACTTGCACTGCACACAATTAACTAATATTGGCATTATATTCATGCTGTTTTGGGGAACTGGTCCCTACAGTGAACCTGGTTTCTCCCAAGGTTATTTTTCTCCATTAACCAACATCTTATGGAGTTTTGTGTTCCTTGCCACAGTCGCCTTCGGCTTCCTCAGTGGGGTTCTAAATACTATTATTATTTAGCTATTTAATTATTTATTTTTATACACAATTAACAATCATATTTAATCAAACTACACAATGATGGCTCTAAGACTTTGTAGATATTACAGTTTCATTTTCTGTTAATGCATGATTTTCTGTAAAGCTGCTTTGAAACTATGTGTGTTGTGAAAAGCACTATACAAATAAAAAAACTTGACTTGACTTGACAATATAACTAAAAAAACAAGTGTGACTATGGGCTCAATGTTCTTGGGCGTGCAAAGCGCAGCGCTACATATAACCACCTTGTGCTATGTCTTAACCAATTTTCAGGAGAGCGCTAATTCTAAGCGTAATTTTCTTGCCAGCACAAAGCGTAAGTGAGCGGGAGTGGGAGTGTTTGCGATATCTGTGGTGTATGCACACAAACTGTGGGTATATTATATGTTAATGAAGTGGCACAAAGTGCAATTTACTATTTACAATTTACTATAAAGGCATGGCTAATCAGGGGCAGTGGTAGCTCAGCGGTTAAGGCTCTGGGTTACTGATCAGAAAGTCAGGGGTTCAAGCCCCAGCACTGCCAAGATGCCACTGTTGGGCCCTTGAGCAAGGCCCTTGACCCTATCTGCTCCAGGGGTGCCATATCATGGCTGACCCTGCACTCTGACCCCAGCCTAGCTGGGATATGTGGAAAGAAAAAAAAAAAAAAAAAAAAAAGAATTTCACTGTATATGTGCAAATGTATAATGTGTGATAAATGAAGAAAAATTAAATTATAAATTAAATTAATTAAAATTATAATCTCAGTGCAAAGTCTAAATTCAGTTCTTGCATATGCAGTTTGGAGATTCCACCAACAGGTGGTAATAAATTTCATGTCCAAACTCTGAAAATATAGTGAAACATCAAATTATGTCCCTGACGATCAGAGTTGTAGCTGTCTTATGAAACAAAAAATATATAAGATTTGTGTTTATTTCTAGAGGTCATGGTTTATTTTTCAGTTATTACTATTATGTTTATATTTACACATTTATTTAGAAAATAATTTGTATTGACATTTTTTCACCTGTTGTCATAGAGTGATTTTTAAGTCACTGCCAAAGGGACTGGTGGAATTAGAGGATAAAATGTTTGGACTTGGTATGATTTTTTAAACCACATTATTATTTGGATTACATACAGTCCATTTACACTACCAACTTTTTATGAATGTGCTGTCTTTGTTTATGTCACTGGTATTTGACAGGGAATGGACTATATAATAGGAAGCAGATAGTTCAATTACCGTAGAAGAACCTCAGAATAAAAATGCACTTGATCCAGCCCAATAACGTTTTGCACGCGTAATTTCGCCAAACCCACTTGCGCCTAGACTTAGTGCATGCTTACACGAAAATACCAAAACTAAATTGACATGCTCACTGACTTTGTGTGTATGACTTATGGCATAGTTCTGCGCTTAGTGCTAGTGCTCTTAAAATAGGGCCCTATGCTGCACTTAAATGTAGTTAGGTTTATGCTTAAAACAACTGGAAACAATCTGCCAATGTAACAAAACAAGCCTACATTTTCATTTATGTATTTGAGTTATTGTGGAATCAAACCAATGATCTTGGCATTGCAAGCAATATGCTTTACCAGTTCACCACATTGTCCGTACTATTGGTAAGATTTCTAAAAACAACTACCCAGATTTACACATTTCAAAGTAGGAAAAATCTTGAAATTGGTTGTAAAAATCATATTAATTAAAAAAGTTTTGACATCAAAATTGACAATTGATTGTGTTTTTTGAAGATATAAAAGACACACACAGACTGTATGCGCTAATTGTATGAATTTTAGTGCTGGGGGTCAATTAAAAAAGTATCAAGTGTTTGATTCCAAGATATTGGGAATTGAGTGTTAACTCCAAAGCTTAGAGTCGACACTTTTACAGTACTTTTACATTTTAATCAATCTATTTAACCAAATTACATTTTAAAAAGAAACATTAAGATTTATTTATTTATTTATTTATTTTACATTGCATGAAATAAACCTCTAATATCTGAAATAACCAAACTAAATTGTATAACTTGTACATTTTATCAGAATCAGAGCCCTACTGATTCTTCTGAGTTTTTAGATAATAATTGGTAATATTACTGGTACTCCACAAGGCACTGGACTATCAGAGCATTATAGAAACAGCCTATCTCAAAGGATCCTAAAAATCAAAAGGCAACTGTCACAGTGCGTGAGGGGAGAGACACGACCCAAAAGCAGAGGGAAAGTTCAATTGGAATTTATTTAAACAACTCAACCAGTTTCTTTTTCAAACTTAAAGCAAGCAATAGCCCAGATGAGTCTCCTGAGACACGGGCAGACATCTGAGGAATCCTCCTCCATAGTACTGGGCTCTGACAGCTGAGAGCGAATGCAAGCAGACAGGTAACTGCACCTCAACAGACAGGCAACCAGCGGATACACGAGCTCACTCACACTACTCAAAAGAGAACAGTTAGACTTCAACGTAAACAGCACACATGTGAACAGTCACACCACAGTAACACATAACAGTCACAGTACAAGTTACACCACAATTATCCGACATCGGACATGACACACGCAGGGGTTTCAATTAGAGAAACAAACACAGGGCAGGAGTCACTCACAGTTGAAGGTTGTAATGATCAGCGTTCCCATGGAAACAATCAGGGTTCCCATGGAAACGCTGATTCAGCATGCCAGCGATGCCTGAATCACCTAAGGGCAAAATGTAAACACGCTTTGACAAAACAGACAAGGGACTATGATGCCACGTTCCTCCACAGGCGAACACACAATGTGGCAAGGTGTCATGACCGTGACATCACCGGAGGGCGCACAGCGGCAAATTGGGCACAGCGATAACCCACCACCAGACCTGTGCGCCCACACAAAACACGAACACGAAACACAAGATAGACAGGGGATGATGATGTCATGGTCCTCATCAGACAAAACCCAACCTGACTGGTTGACTGGACCATGACATCTCCGGAGAGCGCATGGCGGTTATATGCGCATGGCGGTCCCAAACAAAGTGGGAACACAAAACACAAAGGCCGGCGATACTGCCACGGTCCCATCAGGTAGAACCTCAACCTGACAAGGTGACCGGACCATGACAGCTACAACAGTCATTTTGTCCTGTATGATTTTTTTAATGTGTGCTCATAAAGTGTTGATGGCTGGTTTGTATTTTACAGCAGATCTAAACGAGAGGGTGGACGTGATTTAAAGACATGAACACTCAAGGAGAGACATTTCAATCTTCCTTTGTGATGAAGTATCCATACTTTGACAAATTCATTTAATTCATAAAGAAAAAAAAGCAACAGATATTTTGCTTCACTTATTTTCTACAGATACATAATTGCTTTCCATATATAAACATATTCATAGCCTTTCACTTAAAATTCAAAATGTATAGGTTAAATGCCAATGGGATGGCAAACAAATACTATTGGATAGCTACTGTGCAAATAGTACAAAGTCAAAGCTGATAAAAACAAATGTACAATAAATTAATTTCCCTATCTGTCACTCACTCGAAGTTGTGTCGATGTCGTGACATTAGGGGTCGCCCTTGGGAGCCCTGAACACCTCTGAACTTTGAGAAAAGGCCAATGGAAATTGGCGAGTGGAATTTGCATGCCACTCCCCCAGACATACGGTTATAAAAGGAGCTTGCTCGCAACCACTCATTCAGATTTTTTCTTCGTAGCCGAGCAGTTGTGTTCAGCGAGCTGAATTCCTCTGCTGTCCCATTCATCTCTGAGAAACCTGTTGGATTTACGGCGCATTACAGCAGCTTCTCCCCCTCGTGCACCGGTGGAGTGCAGAGAACGCCCCTGGGTGCTTCGACAGTCTAAAAGAGTATATATTCTTGCAATAAAAGAGTATGTTTTCCCTACTAAAAGAATGGCTCTGACAGAGAGCGTCTTTTTAAAGATGTCTTTCCGTCTGTGTTTATTTCTTGGTTGCGGTCATTACCTCTCCGCTTCCGATGGCCATGAATGCTGTCTTACATGCTTGGGCGCTGCCCACGCAGAGACAGCGTTCGTGGATGGGTCATGTTCTCACTGCGAGACCATGACCATGGCAACTTTGCGTTCGCAGCTTTCCTTCATTACAGGGAAAGCCACCCCAGCGGCTCCCTTGGTCCTTCTACCTATGGGTTTGAGGCTGCATAGGTTAGCACTGGGGGCAATTTGGGGCCCCATAGGGAGCCGCTCCGCCAGGTAACTCCCCACGGACCTCCCGTTCCCCAGTACACTCGTTTGCCCCAGTTGATTTCTGGGATGAGACCGCCGGCTCGTCTCAGGGCGAGTTCGCGATCTCATTCGGCTCTCGCGAAGTGGATGAGCTCTCGATCGCAGCATCGGAGAGCGGGCTGGTCCAGTCTGACGCTAAGGACTCGACTGGGCTCCTACCTTCGGGTGCAGTCGCCCAGTCGCAGGCCGACGCGGAGCTGGTGGCCATGCTTGCCGGGGCGGCTGCGAGTGTCGGGGCTGGAGTGGAACCCTCCACTCCCCCCTGAACCCTAGCGGATTGTATTTAATTACACAAATATTTAAAGAAAACTCTACTGCCCCCTTGAGTACTGAGGTTTGTTACCACCACATTAATGCAACACACAAAGTATGTACAATAGCGACTGCACACTAGCCTAAATATTGCGTTTCTGGTGCTCCTTGAGTATGCAAAAATACAATTCAAGAAATATACAGAAAAAAATACATAAATAATCAAACAGGGAAGGTAGACTCAAGAAGATAGCTGAGAAAACAAAATAAACAAAAAAATTCTAAAAAAAAAATTGACAAATTAAGCTTTTTTTTTTTTATTTATTTATTTTTTTATATAGAGATCCTAAGATCCAGTTCCTGGGTGTCCACATCTCCGAGGATCTCTCCTGGGCCCTTAATACATCCACCCTAATCAAAAAGACGCAGCAGCATCTTTACTTCCTTAAAAGACTAAGGAAAGATCATCTGTCTACTTAGATCCTGTCAAACTTTTACCGCTACACTATTGAAAGCATCTTAACAAACAGCATCACAGTGTGTTATGGCAACTGCACTGAATCAGATCAGAAGGCCCACCAACACATCAATAGGGGCCAACTACTTTCCATCAGGGACATTCATCACAAGCGCTGCTTACGGAGGTTGAGAAGAATCATCTCTCATATTACACCTCTCAACCTAAGCATAAACTGTTTACTCTTTTTCCATATGGGAAACGCTACAGGAGTCACTGCTGACTCAGAAACAGCTTTTTCCCCTCGGCTGTCAGCCTGCTGAACATAGAACTCAAGCAGTAACAATATAACCCAAGTAAAAAAAAAAAAAAAAAAATGTGCTTCCTGACAAAAAACTGTCTGGTTTACTATATTCCATTGCTGTACTTCTCCTGTTACAGTAATAACAAATTACAGCCATAGCAAATTATTCATTATTCATAGTAATAATAATAATTATAATAGTTTGTGCTAAAGTCTACGCAATTATGTGAACACAAACGCACATAACTATGCAACAATTATACAGGGCCCACTGTCATTTTTATGGATCCTTTTGGTCGACCATTGTGGGCCCCTTCTCACCCCGGGCCCTAGGGCAGATACCCACCCTGCCCTCCCTGTAGTTATGCCCCTGCTCGACAATAATTTCCCCCCGTAGCCTTAAAATGAAAAAAGTTTGCAAACTCTGTTACAATTGTTTAGGTTCTTCGAATTATTTTCTTTGTCACAGGTGCCCCACATTTCTCCACACTACATTCACAATTAGGAATATTGCAGCTTTTATCACTGCAACAGCAGCTGCACGTTACAGTTGAATAAAATAAGTATAAGAAAATTAAAGCAATTAAAATGTTAATTAACGCACAGTCGTTTTCTTTCATGCTAGCATCCTGTATGCGTGGTGTGGCAAGTGGCGGCAGGGGGGTTGGGGGTCATGCTGCAGGTTGAGTATTCAAATGTTTTGCAGTTTTAAGATATTCATACTCTCTGTTCTCTGTGTCAGGCAAAAGCTTACGAGTTTATCAGAAACGCCAGTTGTATATACTGTATTATTGGCCTTACTGACAAATACAACTTCAGATGATTTAATACAAAGAGAATTCATAATTTTGGAGGATTTTGTCCAGTGAAGTATCTTTCTAAAAAAAAATCTACGATTATTTTTAGTATTTAAAGCTGTAGGGCTTGATGTCAAAGCATTTAATTTGACCTCGCTGCCCTACATACTGTCTCCATAAATTATGCTTTATGAAATTAGCAAACCTAATAACCATGTAACTGCATGATTCTCACAAAATCTGTCAAGAAAATATCCTGGTCATATTTAATTATAAATAGATAAAACAAATATGACATATGTTGCATAAAGACGATGAAGCCTACATTTGGACCATTAAGATTGATTGCATTGTGACATTATTTTCAGGCACATTTCACCCCTCAATTTTCATAACCATAAAGCGTCCACACATTTTACTTTTATCTTTCACATTGTTTTCAGTGATGATTCTCATTACCATAACAAAGTCATTGTTGTACTGTATTACTATTTTTTTTTTAATAGTAAAATCAGTGATACTAAAAGAGTACTGCCAATATGTATGAATACTTTGCAACTCAAAAATCGTGTAATTTTTACGTTTCGGTAATGAGAATATCATAATAACCATCTTTTTCTGCATTGCGGTAATGAGAATTAGGGGTAAAATATTGTGACAATGTAAAAAAATCTTAAAGGCCCTAAAAATAGACGTCATTTTCTAAATGCAAAATTTTATTTCGTATTTGCTTCTTTTGATCTTGAAGTAAAATAGGACCAGGACATTTACACTTTCCACAAATACTTTTACCTCCAGAGGTCAAATTAATTATTACATGAGCTCTTCTAATTTAGACTCATTTTATGTGAGGTTTGCAATTAGTTCCAACCCAGTGATCAAATTCAGGACATACTGTATATGAATTTATATAGAAACTCTTGTGTGATTTTGCAATTTTCTGGCTATTATGGATCCAGATATTTAATGTGTTTAAAAAGAGTTTCTTTTCATGCTAGATTAATTTTGGTAAGTTATATATAAAATATCAGTGTTGGGTAAGTAACAAAAAAGGAATCCAATACAAATTACTAATTATGTCTCTAAAACAGTGATCTAATTACTTTACTAATTACTTCATTGAAAGAGTAATCACATTAATAATTCATTTTTTTAAGTAACTTTCTAAAACACTTTTCACAGAAAATTTTGTTGTGCACTCAACCGATACTAAATGTTTCTTTATAACACAAACAGACATACATATGAACATATTTCATGTTTTTAATGCATTCTGCATAAATAATACTATTTTAGAAATATGCATAACCCAAGTATTGCACTATAAAAGCAATTAACTTACTGAGATTCTGTAACTGTAATCTGATAACAAAATACTTAAAAGTAGTTCGACTACAGTAACTCACTTGTATGTACTTCTCTCTAAAGAACACGGGAATTGTGTCTTGCTTTAAATAAATAATACTACACATGTTTGTACCCATGGAAAAGTGGCACCTACATAACCTGTTTACCAGACATTCAGACATCAGTGCCAGAAAGAGGAGAAGGGGGTCGTGAAAGAAAGGGACGTGTTTTCACTGGAATTTCACCTGCTACTCCCTCAACATCCACAGCTCCAGTTATCCTGGGTAAAAACCCCCAGGGATAGAGTGATATGGAGAGGGTCATGGGTGATTAAGACAGAATGACAGGTACATCGCCCACCTGTCAGCCCCAGTGTGAGCTCACCCCTCCTGCATTATACATGCCTGTTTATTCCAATCTGGAAGGATTGGAATAAACAGTGGTGGTGTGGTGTGGTGGATGCCCATTAGCGCTGACAGCCGATCTGACAGTGGGAAACTGGCGCTCCTTCATCAGAGCAAAACCACAGCTTTAATGGTGAGCTGCACTTTAGTACGACAAGACTGCAGCTTTATTAATGCAGCTGTTGATGCATGTTTGCGTGTCACTTTGTGTGAAGTACAGATCTTATACACAGATATACTGTATCAATAGAGTGAGACGTGATGGTGAAGCGACTTTGAAACTGTAGTTAAACAGTTAAGCTACACTGTAAAAACTGTAATTTAAACGGTAAAAGACTGCAAAAATGATAAAGTAAAAAATCGTTAATTGGTAAACAGGCAGTTGCCTTAAAATATACGGTAAAAATTATATTTAAAAAGACATAACGTAATTTTACAGTTCAATGTTGTAAAAATTACATTTTTTACATGTAAAAAGTATGATTTTACCATATAATTAATGGTAAAAATGTATATTATGTTTAACAAGAGATTCATTGGATTAATTATTGTTAAAATTACAGTAAAAAAATAAAATAATAGTAATTGGGTGTTCCCAGAATTCCCTGCGTTACCCATCACATTTCATTATATTTTATGGGAATTGTTGTTTCTTCTTATTTTTAATATCACTTATCTACATTAGGGTGTTCTGTGTTATATTTGATGTAGTTTAGTTAATCTTTATTGCATTATTTTAATTTCACATGCGTTACCCTGATGGTGTTTGTGTGAGTGACACTGAGCACTATCTCTACGTTTATTGGTCATTGCTCTTGGAAAGGCCACTACTGATGAACTTCATGTCATCACGTGCCTTTCTGTAAATACTACGGTGAGTAACAATACATCATAAAGTGAAAAGCAGATTTTTATTATTTCAGAAGGTTAAAGTATTAAGTTTATATCATTTAATAATTTAAACGGTAATGCACCGTAAAATATACAGGCATCAAAATTACATCCCGTAAAGCCTGAAGCGTGGTTACCGTATGTTTTACAGTGAATTTCTGGCAACCACAGCTGCCAGTTTTTTAACGTAAATTTAACAGGATTTTTTGTTTTTACAGTGTACCAATTAAATTAAAAAGTTTACAAAAATAGTTATAAATCAGTTTTATTACATTTAATAAAATAATTAGCTATACTAACAACATTGAGGCTATGGGCAAAATAATTTATATTCTTATAATAAAAATGTAATCATTTATTCAAATATATATATATAGGTCAAAACCAATGAGACAGGAAGCATTAAACTCTACCATTAAACATTAAACTTAGCCTACATCTATACTTAACGCAACTAATATATATATATATATATATATATATATATATATATATATATATATATATTATATATATACAGCCATTTCATAATAATTGTTCGAGAATTTTGAATGGATTTATGAAATGTAGAAAGGTTTTATGAACAATTACGTAAACTGTCACATTCAGTTCAATGTGATAATTTACACAGAAATTAGTTCTGCTTATGTTTCATGACTGTAAATCATTCCTAAAATGGTATGTAAATGTTGCAATCCGTTCACAGCAACAATTTACATGAGAACTTTTACATTTTGAATAATTAAATGAAATGTAGAATGATTTTATGAACAATATCATAAACTGTAAATGCAACAATTTACATTGGTTTTATGCTTATGTTTTATGACTGTGTAAATTGTTTGTAAAGCCATTCTTATTGTACACTGTTGCAATAGGTTCAAAGCAACAATTTACATTAAAATTGTGACATTTTCAATTTTTTTACGAAATAGGATTAATTTATGAAAAATTACATAACCTTTCACATTCAGATCAATGCGACATTTTACTTGAATGGTTTTATGAATTATTTAGACAGAAATTTGTTCTGTTCATGTTTCCTGGCTGTGTAAATTGTTTGCAAAACGATTGTTTCGTGAACTGTTCCAATCAGTTCAAATCAACAATTTACATAAGTTTGAAATTTTATGTTTAAAAAAAAAAAAAAAAAAAAAAAAAGTAGAATACTTTGATGAACAATATCGTAAACTGTCACATTCATTTCAATGTGATAATTTACATTAATGGTTTTACAAAAGATTTACACAGAAATTAATGACTTGTGGTTCATGACTGTAAATTGTTCGTAAAAACCATAATACGTAAATGTTGCAATCAGTTCACAGCAACAATTTACATGAGAACTTTTACATTTTGAATAATTAAACGAAATGTAGAATGGTTTTATGAACAATATCGTAAACTGTAAATGCAACAATTTACATTGGTTTTACGAATGATTTTCACAAAATTTAGTTCTGCTTATGTTTTTGTAATGCTGGGTTCTTGGAGTGGAAGAGAGGAGAGGAGATGCAGGAGTAAATACTTTAAATCCTTTAATAACAATTGCTGGAGTGGAACAAATTATAAAGTTATACATCACAAACTAACAACACAACATAACACTTCAAGGACTGACAATCAATGAACAAAACTGGAGAGTATATATACACAAAGGAACTAATGAGGGGATGGAAGACAGGTGAGGATGATGAGGAACAGCTGGGAGTGATGAGGGCAGTGCACTATTGGAGATGTAGTCTGGGAGAAAAACTTCAAAATAAGAGTCCTTGAAGAACATGAGGGAGACAGACTGTGACAGTTTTATGACTGTGTATATTGTTTGTAAAACTATTGTTTCATGAACTGTTGCAATCAGTTCAAATCAACAATTTTGTTTGAAAGTTGTAATATTTTTTTTTACAAAACAACATACATTTTATGAGTAATATCGTTAACTGTCACATTTAATGCAACAATTTATTGTTTTACAAAAGGTTTACACAGAAACTCGTTCTGCTAATGTTTCATGAATGATCCCCAAAGATTTCTGCGAATTCTTTAATTTGTGAAACTCTTTTCACAAATGGTTCGATGAAATTAACTGTCCAAATGAACCGATTCACTAAAATTAATCGTAATTCCCAACCCTAAACATAAGTTTACTCAGCTGTAAGACTGCAGATGCAATACAATGCAATATAAAACAACGATGTGCCATTTAATTACACACTGTTTTAAAAACAGCTGATCTAATGTCACGCTAGCTTAAACAGATTAAGTTAGAAGCATCACTACTTTTAGTTAGTTATTCAATAAGCAAAATCAATGAACACAAAAGATTTGCTCTGTGTTTTTACAGAAAATAGCCTAGCCATTCTGTCACAAAACAAAGAATAACCTACAAATAAAACAAACACATCGCTATATTTGTGATGTTCACAAAAAACACAATTATGACTGCAATTAGACTGGTGAGGCTGTGACAATTAGATAACACACTAAACACGCACATCTCGCACATCACAAAAGATGGTGGTTATTGCTCTGACATCTGCGTCGAGACCAAATACATTCATTAAAATCCTAAACAGTCGATACAAAATTTGTGCGCACAGCATAATACCAAACTTTAATTAGTAAGTAACCATAATGATTTTGTCTTGGAAAACAAAGATGAAAATGAGCTTTCACACACTCCAACCTGACAACAGGTCATAAGAGCGCTTATGCAAATAATTTCCACAAATGTGATTTAGTGATTAAAGCCACAGAAATGACCACAGATCAATCCACAAAACATGTGAACTACAGCCTTCAAGCATAACTGTAGCGCTAGGTTCAAGGAGAAGAAGAGGAGACGCAGGAGTAGATAACTGAATAACACTGGAGAGGAACAAAACAAAGCTAAACATAATAACACACTGTAACACTTCAAGGACTGACAAAGGAATGAACAAAACAGGAGGATATACAAACAATGACTGATGATGGTATGGAGAACAGGTGAGGAGGATTGGAAACAGATGGAAGTGATGAGGGCAGTGGATTCTGGAAGATGTAGTCCGGAGGAAAACTTCAGAATAAGAGCCCTTGAAGAACAAGAGGGAGACAGACTGTGACAGTAACAAGATTTCAGAGGTAATAATACTGTTGATATAGAACGAGTATGGCAGTATGCACTGTGCAGTCTTGCTCTGAGGAGTAATTTTATTTATCAGATTTGTTTATCAACACAGATATGATCCCTCAAATCTTTCCACAAGAACATCAATAATGCAAAGCAAATGATACATATGTAAATCAAAGACCTGCTGTTTTCAAATCATACATCACCGTGCCCTCCAGAGAACTCTTTTTCAGATGTATAGATGAAAAAATGAACTTATATTTTTCCCTCGTAGAAATAGACACATGTTGTGTAATTATAATGGGGGATAATGTCCACAAACTCAACACTACTTTTGTTTCATTTGCTTCTCATTCGCATAAAACTGTCACTCCATGTAATAAACACCTTCCATTTTAACAAAGTGAAATTATTTTCTAGATTTTTATAGAGCTGTAAAATTGTAGTGAACCTGGAACAATCCTTTAGCATCTCTCATGTAGACTGTTTGAATGCTGAATATTTAACAAACAGCACAAAGTTTTCAGTTGTAGCCTACTTTAGGGATCTCACTTTGTTGATGCTATAAAGGTTAGCGATATGGAAAAAAACTGTATTTTGAACATAAACACTGTGTCCTCCTGTCAAATGGCTGTCATGGGAAATGCTCAAGGGCCTTAAAAGAGAAAAACAGATGCAAATGTTCCCTCAGTTGCTCATACTGTCATAATTTATTTCTGTGCTTGTAAGCATCTTTCTCAAACAGCTCAAAGCGGCTACACACTCCAGTCAAAGAGAGACAGATCATTCCTAAATAAACATGCCGAGGAGGAAACCTAGGACACAGTTTAGTGTAAAGATATCAAAACTTTTGTCAGTCTGATCAAATCTGAGTCAAGAAAGAGATGTTTAAAATGGCTTGAATTTTTCCCAGATCATTTACAGTACAATGAAGGAAATGGAATGTCACATCGGATGCACTGCACTGAGGGATAAAGTATTCCATGTGTGTCATGCTACCTGTCCATGTTGGTATCTGTTTAATTTGATAGCTTCTAACCAGTCATAAGCTATGTTTCCATCCAAGTTGCAATTTAATTTTTTTGCATTTGCTTTTTCCCTGCTGACCCCATCATAACAGACCTGAGACCCATTTTTAAACCCCGACCCACCAGTTGAGAATCCCTAAAAGAGAAAACAAAGAGGAGATGAACACTGTAGGGTCTGTAGTCTGTACGCTTAACAAACACTCGCACAAATAAGCACATGAAAAGAATATATGCACCCTCAGGACACCACAACAACAATAATGATACATAAAATAGGTCACACTTTAGAGAAAGTTTGCATTGCCCCTCTTAAAAAAAAACAAAAAACTATTATGAACCCATTAGATGTAATGACATACACCAGAGGGAAGTCATTAGTTGAAGAGAGAGTAGTGAAATCAGTTTAGTGCACAAATTAAAATGGGGGGAAATAACATTGCTTTTATAAATAAAGTTATAAAAGCTATCTTTAATGTACTGTATGAGATTTCTGCACTCGATGGAATTCCATTACCATACGGAAATGCAAAAATAATCATTATTTTTAAAGAAGGAAGAAAGGATGGAAAGAAAGAAAGAAATAAAGAAAGATGGATGGATGGACAGAAAGACAAATAAGAAAGAAAGAAAGAAAGAAAGAAAGAAAGAAAGAAAGAAAGACGGAAGGATGGACAGACAGACAGAAAGAAAGAAAGAGAGTTTGTTTACATTTGAATATTTTTGAAAATTTTTGAAAGTTGGATTTGAAACAGTTTTGGTCCTTTTTGAACATTTTATCATTGCAGTCTATGGGATTGTGGAGATTTTTTATGTTTCTTTGAGATGGTTTATATTCAGTTACTCAAAAACAAACTATTACTGGAATTAAAATTGACAGTAAAAAAAAAAAAAAAAACTTATTGTCTCTCACTGTCAAACACAGTTTCTGTAAGCGTACGGCTCCATGTAATCGTACTGTAAGATGCATCAGTTGACATGACATGACCAATTTGGAATCTACAGGGTTTCATTCATAGATAAAGAGTAGTAGCCTTGAAATATACATAATATTTGCATTGTTAGTCAAATGCATTAGTGGAGTAAATTAAATTGAATTAGTACTTAAACATTTCTATCAAGAATAACATGGGTAATATTTTGTGTCATACAGTATGCATGCTTTCTACAAGCTAGTGATTACTTCAAATTAGCCCTTTAGTAGTTTTGCGTAGCCAGACTTTTTATTATTGGCATGAAGTCTGGTCTGCTTTGTTGTTTATTCTGGCCAAGAACCTCCCACATAGACAGGAAGAGACTGTCTGATTTGCATGTAAATCAACCAACCACAGTTCACTTAATTTTTATGTGTCATTTAGGGGTGGGTATACCACAATGGGCTGTACGCAAAAATCAAGTGAATCCTTTAAAGACACCATGACATCCAAAGTAAAAAGTACAGATAATTTCACTGCCAAATTTACAATTCTGCTCATAAATTTTCATTTTTTTGCCACAAAGTGTCTCAAACAAAGCTATCTTCAAAAGATTTAATGCTAACCTGGCAAATACAACACTGATCACACTGTACATTCGGCAACAGTAGGTCGAAATTTCTACAGCTGAAATCAGTCTGTGCAAACTAAAATTCAAATCACTTCCCCTGTGACCAAAGCAAAAAGTGTTGTTGAACGTATTTAAACTTAATCGTGAATGATGTAATGCAATCAACTGGAATGCATATTTTATTACCCATAAGCCTTAACCCAAACCCTAAACTTAACTGTCAGTGGAGTAAAAATTACATTTTGGGGCGAAAATACAACCTCTGAATCACGCTTGCCATTATGTGAACACAATTACTTCTTGGTTTTAAAGGGACCAGAACATGTGTCTCGGAGGTTGCTCGTGAAATGTTCTCTCAGTAACGCTGGAGGGAAATGTGTTTTCACTTGAAATGATGCAGAAATATCTGCTAGGGGATGGCGTTCATCAGTAATTAGGCAGTATGTTTTGGTAGCAACATGTGGATTTCCAGTGTGATCATGTTGCAAATCCAGTGATTAGTTCAAAAGTTAGAGAATATCAAAACACTCCATAGTCAAATCTTCCCACAATTACACATACACTCACAGTAAAAACACATGGTTATAAATACCAATGAAGTAGTACACTTAAAGGGTTAGTTCACCCAAAAATGTAAATTCAGTTGTTGTTTACTCACCCCTGTGTTGTTCTATCCCAATATGACTTTTTTTCTTTTTCATAACACAAAGGAAGAAATTGTGAAAAAAAATGCTGTGCTCAGTGATGTCATACAATGGTAGTTTATGGTGACAACCTCTTCAAGCTTCAAAAGTATGCAAAAGTATCATTTAGAAGTCTCATAAATTATCCCATGAGACTCATGATTGTTATGATAACATACAAAATCTACTGTATTATTTAGTGAAACTGTTGACTGACCGTTGCTCTCCTCTGTACGTTCATGAAACTGCACAAGACTAGTAGTTCACGCAGCCCGCTGGCGAAATGGGGCGTTCAAGCGAAAACTTATTTTGTTTATCTAAAAACAGGTCTGCCAGAGCGATACTAAAAAAACAGAACACAGCTGAACACATATCAGAGAACCGAACTTAAAAAAACATGTCTGAAGAGTTTGTAGTCCAAGAATAGATGCATTTATATGCCCAGCCTTATTTTTTTTAACCAGAGTATTCAATCAAACAGAGATAGAGTAGTCTGAACCTCCATCTGAAGAGTGTGATACCTCAGCAAAACATTCAGTAGGTGTGACATTCTCAGCCAAAATCAAGTAGTTTTTAACCAGCTCATGATATGCTGGTTTTTGGACCGGTGGCAGTTCACAGCGGGCGGAATTACCCATCGCATTGCCAAAAATAGAAACCAAGCGAGTGACAGAATGTACCGTCGCTCGTCTCAGCTAGTGACTAGTAAACTCTGATTAACATAGAAAAGATACCTTTTATTGCGTGCCGTTATGTCTGTCTATGGCTGTGTCCAAAAACTGGAAAATGCTGCCTTCAGAGGCTGTATACAGAGGTATGATGAAAATAAGGTGCTCTTCAGACTGTCCTGAGACCAGTTCCCTTAAGAGATCCATTCATTCATAAACGCTGTCTGTTAAGCCGTTAACCGATCACGTTTTTGGATGCAGCCTGTCTCTCTCAGTTTGACTGAGTACTCCAGCTAAAAGAAATAAAAATAAATAAGGCAAGGCATAGAAATGCATCTATTCTTGGACTACAAACTCTTCAGACATGTTTTGTAAGTTCGATTTTCTGGTTTGTGTGCAGCTGTGTTCTGTTCTTTAGCGTCGCTGTAGTGGACCTGTTTTTAGATAAACAAAGCACGTTTTCTCTTGAATACCCCATTTCGCCAGCGGGCTGCATGAACTACTGGTCTTCTGCAGTCTCATGAACGCACAGAGGACAGCAACGGTCGGTCAACCATTTAATACATTAGACTTCGGTTTGTTTCTCACCAAACCTCATCGTATGCTTTCATTACAATCATGAGTCTCATGGAATAATTTATTACACTTATGAATTATACTTTTGCGTCCTTTTAAAGCTTGAAGAGGTGGTCACCATAAACTGCAATTGTGTGACATCACTGAGCACAAATTTTTTTCACAATTTCTCCCTTTGAGTTAAGAAAAATAAAGAAAGTCATATGGGGTTATAACAATACAGGGGTGAGTAAACAATGACTGAATTTAAATTTTTGGGTGAACTATTACTTTAATTCCTAGAATGTGTATGGCAAGTGTGTAGGGCGCTTACAGTATGTCCATATGGCTGCACTTAAGTACATGCTTGTAGGCGCGAGTATAGCAGTATTACACAGCTGTGGCCTGCCACCTGTTCTATGCACCTACAAGACAGCTGCATGCTTCTTGCTTCAATGCTTTCTTCCTCTCTTTAACACACACTGTTTGTGTCTATTAACAGCCCTACAGCATCAGTGGTCAGTGAGTATATGGCTGTCATCTGCTACTACAGATGTTCAGTACTGTCACGCATTGGTGACCTTACACAGGTGACACTATAAAGGGGGTCTATGGATCACTAGCATCATCAAAGGGTTTTCTATGTGTTAAACGATCCTAAATTGATAGTTGAAATTTTAGATGCTGATTGGTCAATATAGCTTTCCAAGTATTTTTACTATAGCGCATGACTTGTAAGGCGATACGTTTTAACATTTGCATTACATAGCCAACTACATTTACAAGCTTTTTCAAGTGTGATCAAATTGTGCGGTAGCTCAACTGATAGAGCATTGCACTTGTGAAGCAAAGGCCTGGGGTACGAATCCTGAAGAGAATGCTAGTTGACACATGAAGCAAGAGTGTTATAGAAGCACCACAAAATTGTCATTATCTATTAGGTTTAAGGTTTAGGGTAGGGATGTTGGTATTGTTGATTTAAACTCAAAAGAGCATTAATCTTAAAAACCACATCTGCTTGGGAGAACACTAAACTCACTTTTAGCATCACAATGGACATTTCACTTTGGAACTGCTGCGATACATGTAACGAACCACATAATCATTTTGCAAAAATGTCATCACAGTCACATAATTTTCATGATATCAGACTGCACAGCACCCATTGAGACCAAATATTAATCTTTGTTTGTAAAGAGGAGGCGAGAAGCAGTTTTCCTGGTTCAGGTCAGGGTTTATTTTCTCTCTCTCTGCAGCACCAATTTCAGTCTCCCAGTCTTTGCGTTATGCACAAAGTTAATCAACAATTACACACCGCTTCACAAAAATAAACTCTCATCATTTGTAATAAAAAACTCCTTGCTTCTTGCTCGGGTCTGTCGTGCCCAGGCTCTCTCCCTCCTATTTGCGGTGTGTCCCTATTTATGCCGCTCTCCCCGTGCTCACTGAAATTAGAGACAGGTGTTATACATAATTTAGCTCAGGTGTAAGCGCCCTTACCGCTTTTTCTCTCTCCGGAGAGATGCTTGACCACGCCCCCGCTGCCACATTGTTTATACAGTATGTCAGGTATTACTAGATCTATATCACTTAAAGCTGTGTGTATGCTTTTGTGTGTAAATGTTACCATTAGAACCTGTTTTTCCACTTAATATTTCAGTACTTATTGCTATTAAAGACACAACAAGCCACATTAACATATTTGTTTATTACACTTATGCTAAATACGTTATGCCACAATTATCTGTGCTAATGAAATGCTCAGTTTTATTCAAGACCAGTACAGAGCCGCAAACATACAAACAAATCACTGCTTTATTTATTATTTTTTTTCTGTTCCATTCTGTTGCATTTCATCCATCTGTTTTTGAATGCAAGTACGTGTCCTATGTGAACATCCCCTAAGAAATGTGCCTGATTGGTGCCTGGTGGACACAACCATAACCCAGTCTAATTATATTGGAGACAGTCTAGTCAACTAGTTTTGCACATGCCTAGTTTGGGGGCTGATTTAATGCTTCCATTTGTCAGCAGAAACAAGATAAAGCAAAGTAATAAAGATGACACACAGTAAAAGCAAACAAAGATTTTTGTGCCCAAGGTGCCATGAGACTTCAGTTTTCAAGCTATCAGAGGAACCGTTTAAGTGTATGTGGACCTCAATAAGACTGAACAAGGAGTAAAAACACAAGAAGAAGAGAAAGGAGAAACAGAGGCACAGAACATTGCTTCTGTTAGACCAAAATAATGATTGTCGCAGGCAGCAGTTATACGGCACTTGAAGTGGTTGTTCGTTTGATTGCGTTTCTTGCGAGAGACAATTGGAGCGGCTACAAGATCTGTTATGAAGTTGGACAGCTTTTAATAATTTCCCAGCACGATGACCAGAATCATTCACATCTCAAAGACAAACTTCCTCTAGATAGAAATAGAGGAATCAGAAACAGAAACTTTCATATCGGAATCATCTGACACGAATCATGTTACCTGCGTCAAGGTGTCATTCCTATTCATAGGTATTTGTATGTACATGCATTCGAAAAATCTACATTTTTGTATGTTTGGATAGACACAGAAACTTACAATATAAACATATTTCTATCAGGAAGATTCGCAGACTTGAGTGAAATTTAAGATGACATTTATTCGATGATTATAAAACAGAAATGTAATGTCTCTCTTTGGCGTAAGCCCCGTCTGGCAGCTCGAAGAAGTTGTACTTGGAACCGTCATATCCTGCCGGAGATAGGAGGCAGGGGCAAGGAGCCTACCCCAAAAGAGAGAAAGTAGAATACTACCCCCAAAAGAGAAGATCCAGTCAGGTACAAACCAGGTCTTGTGTTAGGCGTTCATTCTGGAGAAGAGGGGAAAGAAAAGAGATGTGAACACCAAGATTTGACATGAAATGCGCAATTTTTCTGGCATGGTTGTGCAATACCTTTGCAATAGGAAAAGCAGTGCATTTTTTTTTTTTTTTTTTTTGCTCCTTGAGTTTGATTTTGTCCTTGTCTGGTTTATATATATATATATATATATATATTATTTTTTTTATCCTTGTCCTTGAGTGCGATTTTAGGTCCTCCGTTGAGGAGCCTCTGGTTGTGCAGAATCTTTGCCAAAGATGAACAACCTGGTATGAGGCCCTACGTTAGGCCAGCCATGTTGTGCAGTATCTTTGTTGAAAGATAAACAACATTTGATTATGAAAACCCTCCAACGAGGGAAGAGTTGTTTGAGATATCTTTGCCGAAAGGTGAACAACATGGCGTAAAGCCATACGATAATGGTGACGTTGCGTGCAATCCCTTCGTTGAAAGAAAACAACGTTTGATTATGAAAACCCTCCGACGAGGGAAGAGTTGTTTGAGATATCTTTACCGAAAGGTGAACAAAGTAGCGTAAAGCCATACGATAATGGCGAGGTTGCGTGCAATCCCTTCGTTGAAAGAAAACAACATTTTATTATGAAAACCCTCTGACGAGGGAAGAGTTATTTGAGATATCTTTGCCGTAAGGTGAACAACGTAGCGTAAAGCCATACAATAATGCCGACGTTGCGTGCAATACCTTTCGTTGAAAGAAAACAACATTTGATTATGAACCCTCTGATGAGGGCGGACATTGTTTGATGGTTATCTTTGCCAAGGTGAACAGCATACATAAAGCCATATGATAATGGCGATGTTGACATGCAATACCCTGTCGAAAGATATCCCATGATAGTGTGAACTTTCCAGCGAGGGTGAGCTGGCTTGTGCAATACCTATGCAAAGGAAACCATGCTTGAGATTATGGAAGCCCTGGCGAGGAGGGTAGACATAGTTATGCGTTATCCTTGCAAAATGATGGACGTGCTTGAATTGAATCATTGTGTAGGGAAAGATGTGATGAGAGAGAGCCACCAACCACCGCCAGATAGGTATGAAAACTTATGGCTGATGGAGAGTTGAGCTTGTTTGATGATTTGGGTTAGGTCGACTATAGTTCAGGGGGAAGACAGGCTTCCAGAGATGTTCTGTGCACGGGTTCTCCTGTGGCCTGGAGAGGTCGGAACATGTCTATTATGATTCCAAGAGGGCACGATCCCACTGAGAATCCGGAAATTTGCGGACGCATGATGCGCGAGGAACTGCTGATTCTGGATAAGATAAGGAGCAGAGAATAAGTCCGTGTCCATAGCTGGATGTTAGCTAGTCGGAGAGCAAAATGGACTCGATGTCAGACAGTGCTATAGAATGATGTTGCTGTTAGCACACTGAAACAGCAATGTGATAGATTGTGAGCAGACTTATAAAGCATTGGCTTACATGTGATTGGCTAGGAGTTACCTAGCTAATGGTACAATGATGTACAGCTGCTAATCTTCCTGCTAGAACTACGCTGCGTAAAAATAGTGTGTACACTATAAAGATCTGACTACTGGTTTGAACTGAAATTGACAGAATTAAAGCTGATGTAATTATTTCTGAACAACTAGCACCGCCAAATAGAATTGCAAAAAAAAAACTTTGTTTTCAAAACAGCTTTCTAAATACAATCTCTGCCAAGCAAAAAGATAGTCCCACCCCCAACTTACACTACTGGTCGAGTCAAAGTCATTGTGTTTGTATGGATGGGTTGCTCAAAACAAACAAATGACTTTCATAACTCCACAAAGTGTATACAGTTATCGAGAAAATTAACCTATGAATGGCTTACTTATAGTTGTCTCTGCCTATTGAGGTTGGATAGGAGTAGTATTTTAAGTATTTTAACACAGAAAAAGTTGCATACCTTAGCTTTAATGTAAAGTACAGCTGCAGATGAACAAGCCATTAAAGACACACATATAATGAAATCTACAGAAATTTGGTTAAAAACGACAACAGAAATATTTTTATGGTGCATGGAAAAAATATGTATATTTGTGTACACATTGTGAAATGTAAAATATAAATGTATGCACAGCATCTGATTCATAAAGCATTTTTTGTAAACTGTACAATTGTAAAATTAGGGCTGTTACTCGATTAAAATTTCGTGACATGCCGATTAATCAAATTAATTGCATGCTATTTGCTGAGAAAGCCCCCAATTCAAATATTTATAAATATAATATGGGGACTATAATAATTATATGATGCGGAATGAAATTCACTTTGAAATAAATTGCTTTATTGTGGCAGATGAATAAAGCATTGATTAGACAATACAAAAAGTGGCTTAAGAACTCAATATAATGTTTTATTTGTTCTCATATCATTGAACAAGCCTAGTTGAAAGCAATCTGTTTTGTATTGAGTTCATCAATCTGTCCAGTTTTCACAGGACGCGCTCTTTTGTTCCGTCTGCACCATTTTCATTGTTGCTCTATGAACTTGTGTGCCTCAGACGGATGTGCTTGGAAAATCTCACTGGTATTCACTGGAATTTTTAGGATGCTGTGTCAAGTTAAAAGTAGGGGAATCTTTGAAAATCGTGTCTCAAGATTCCTTTATTCTGTTGTGCTTCCTTAGTGAGCAGTTCTCATTCTGTGGCTGCAGTGCTTGTGGAGTTTTTTGAAACAGATGTACTTCAGCTAGAATTGCTTGTATGGTAGGAAAATCCGTTCTTTTATTACAGAATTTATTTGTGTCAGGAGACATGATTAATTGCATTAATTATTTTTTACTTTATTTTTTATATAAATTAATTTATAGCCCTTTTGTAAAGATATACATATCTTTAGGAATCCTCTGACAGCTGAAAATTGCCAGCATTTTTGCAAAGTACCACTACAAACAAACAAGTCAATACATCACAGAGGGTCATTTTCGACATGCATGGGGAAAAAAATGAAAATTTTTGTACGTTTGGATAGATGCTAAAAAGACAAAATATCAACGTGTTGACAACATCCAAAATGTCATCCATTTTTCATCTGTACAACTTTAATGTACAAATCTTTATGAATCCTTTCACAACTGGTCGGAACTGGTTTGAAACTGCCTAAATCTTTGCGAAGTACAGCTAGAGATGAACGAGCCATTAAAGACACCCGAAGATAACAAGATCCACTGAAACCATTGTAGGGTAAAAACGGCCACAGAGAGATGTTTTGGTGGTACATGGGAAAATGTCGCAAGAGTCCCGTTTCCTTGCAAGACTGAAGATTTCTTGGGGGCAATAATATCGAAGCCCTTTGGTTTGTTGTAGGAACTAACAGACGAAATTAAATCAGTCACTAATTGTGCAAGATCACTGAGCAGTCGACGTTATTATGTTAGAAAACGAGCACTGTGAATCCGATTATACTGAAGTCTATAATGATTATTCTTGATAGGGAAGAGGGCATTTCTTTTATTAGAAACAACAAACAGGATATGAAAAAGTCTTTCTTTATAGCACTAAAACCAGTTACTAACCACAGAAACTTGTGGCATTAAAGATGTCTAATTTCCTCATTAGAACGGACTCAATCTATTCATTTATTTCAGAGTGATTTCCAAAAGAAGCCGTTGTCTTTTATGAGCGGGTTTGAGACGGAGCAGGACATGGGTGGAGGTTAATGTAGCATAGCACTGTTATTGTTACTGAAGCGTGAGATTGGCTCACTTCCATCCAATTAATAAGCAGATTGGCCCACTGAGCAAAGCTTGACAATATGAGAGAATGAAAAGGAAGATAAAAAAGTTTGAGGTGATAAAAATCAGATTTGTCCAATTGAAAAATACAACATTTGGGAGATGGTATGAATGGTTCGCTTTAAATGGTGTTTAAAATATGTTACGGAGTGAACTGCAAGTAAATGTTTTTATATAACATTTAAAAGGAAATTTTTGTATGTTTAGATAGATGCTGAAAGGTACAATATGGATGTACTGATAGCATCTAAAACGTGAAGGTTTTTACATATTTACAGCTTTAGAAATGTAAAAATAAATGGTAAACAACAAAAAAGTAATAATTAAGTATTTATTAAATGATTACAGAATTTTATTAATTAAAAATAAATTAAGAAAGAAAAGATTAAACTGTCAAATTCAGTAAATGGGTCAACTGTGTTTAATAAACATGAAGGCATTGAACATTGAATTAATCTCACTGATTACAAATGCAATAAAATCAACCAATTTATTTACTGAATTCAATATTCATGGATACAGTAATGATTTGTAATATTTGTACATCTCTAAAGTTGTTACTTTAGATCATATATAAAATGATTTACAATTTAGATGCTGTCAATAAGTCAGTATTGTATGTTTCACTATCTATGCAAACATAACCAAATGTATGTGTACTAGAACTACACTTTACTTACAAATCAGAATCAGAATGAGCTTGCCAAGTATGCTTACACATACAAGGAATTTGTCTTGGTGACAGAAGCTTCCAGTGCACAAACAATACAACAACAAAACAGAGATAATAAAAAATAGAATAAAAATAAAAAGCGAATAGAAAATATAAGTATATATAGACATACACATAATAACATATAATATATACATATATATGTAAAAATACAAATCTGTTATATACAGATAGTGCAAGGGAATGTAATACTCTCTACTCTAGAGGTAGGATAAGTTGGATAAATATAAATAGACTAACCTGTGTATTGCACATAATTATTGCTCAATGGAGCAGTTTAACTGTTCATGAGATGGATAGCCTGAGGGAAAAATCTGTTCCCTATCTGTCACTCACTCGACGTTGTGTCGATGTAGTGACACTAGGGGTCACTCTTGGGAGCCCTAAACACCTCTGATCTTTGAAAAAAGGCCAATGGGAATTGGCGAGTGGAATTTGCATGCCACTCCCCTGGACATACGGGTATAAAAGGAGCTGGTATGCAACCACTCATTCAGATTTTCTCTTCAGAGCCGAGTGGTTCTATTCATCGAAGCTGAATTCATCCGTGAGTTTATTCACCTCATCTGCTGAATTTTACGGCGCATTTTGTAGACAGACCACTCCATCCCCCGGTGGAGGGCCGAGAGGAGAATCTTTTGCTTAATTTTTCGCCGCATGCCCAAGAGGCTGCGGTACCCAAAACTTCAACAAAAGAGTGGTTTCCTTGTTCTCTGGGTCACATGTCAGGTGTGCACGCCGTCGTCACGACTGCCGTCAACCGTCCCATTTTCGCAGGTTTGGCACTCCAGCGGCGGGCCCCCCGCCCCTGCGCGCCCAGCTGTGGCACAAACACGCCCATACCGGGTTGGCTCCGACGGACTGCGGGGATGATGTTCCTCCTCCCCCCCTCCTCGACTAATCTTATGGTGGGAATCAGGAGCCAGGTAATTGCTTCGATGTCCCTGAACTCAGCACGGCCATGGGGTTCGAGCCCCCGCGATGTGGCACCTCAGGATCTGCCCAGCCGCGAGGCTCCACCCGCCGGTACGTCCGACATGATTATGCCCTTGGTCCCCCAGGACCAACACGGTGACGGTAGCATATATATCAACCGTCAAGGCGGTCTACGCTTCCGTTGCATGTCACAACTCGCCCGCCGTCTCCTCTAGAGTCAGCAGCGCTATGAGCCACTCACATCCCAGACGATCTCAACTCCTCAGCGGATGCACTGTCACCATAGGTTACGCTCAGGGGAGAGTGGAGACTCCACCCCCAGGTGGTCCATCTGATATGGAGTCGATTCGGTCAAACACAGGTAGACCTTTTTGCTTCCCGGAAATCCTCCCACTGCCCACTTTGGTACGCCCTGATCGAGGCACCCCACGGTATAGATGCGCTGGCACACAGCTGGCCCCCTGGACTACACAAATACACGTTTACCCCAGTGAGCCTACTTGCACAGACCCTGTGCAAGGTCAGGGAGGACAAGGAGCAGGTGGTATAGTAGCACCCTACTGGCCCACCCAAATGTGGTTCTCGGACCTCACGCTCCTCACGCTCATGCTTCCCCTGAGGAAGGACCTTCTTTCTCAGGTACAGGGCACCATCTGGCACCCGTGACCAGACCACTGGAATTTCCACATCTGGCCCTTGGACGGGACACGGAAGACCTAAGTGGCCTACCACCCGCGGTGGTAGACACGATCACTCAGGCTAGGGCACCCACTACAAGGCGCCTGTATGCTTTGAAGTGGTGTCTGTTCACTAAGTGGTGTTCTTCCCGACGCGAAGACCCCCAGAGATGCGCAGTCAGGTCAGTGCTTTCCTTCCTGCAGGAGAGGCTGGAGGGGCAGCTGTCCTCCTCCACCTTGAAGGTGTATGTAGCCACTATAGCGGCACACCACGACACAGTGGACAGTAAGTCCTTAGTGAAGCACGACCTGATCATCAGGTTCCTGAGAGGCACTAGGAGGTCGAATCCCTCCAGACCGCGTCTCATCCCCACATGGGACCTCTCTGTAGTCCTTGGGGTCTACGGGGAGCCCCCATTGAGCCCCTGGAGTCAGCTGAGCTTAAGGCACTCTCTTTGAAGACTGCCCTCCTGACTGCACTCACTTCCATCAAGAGGGTAGGGGACCTGCAGGCGTTCTCTGTCAGCTAAATGTGCCTGGAGTTCAGTCCGGGCTACTCTCATGTGATCCTGAGACCTTGCGTATAGTGCCTTTCCCCTCCCATGAGGTGAAGACGTGTGCATTTGACTCCCAGTCGTGTTCACAAGTTGTTATCCCTGGATGATTTTCTTCGAGACGAGTTTGCAGAGAAACTAACTGCTGGCCCAGTACATGTGCTAACTAAGCCCTGTGCTGGGGTAGGTGCTCCACATGCACTGGTTCCCCATAGGTGACCCCATGTGATATATCTTCCGCTAAATCGTTTCCCTGTCGGTAAACTGCGTCTTCCTTGGGCAGAGGCCCCTCTGCCCCGGTCACCATGCTTGTAGAAACTCCTCCCCCCTCGGGTAGGACCTACCAGGCAACTTCTCCACATGACATACTTCCGACAAGACTCGGTAAGACCATGTGGCGTATTTCCACTCGAAATACCCCCCTTCTCAGGGCAGGGTGTGGTCTCCATGGTGTCTTCCCCTTGGGAGTGACACCCCCCGACTTAGACATTTATGGTCCCCAGTTGGTTAACAAATTCCACTCTTTTTGGGGAGAAAAAGTGGAAAAGAGGCCACGGCTTTGCTAGCCTGTCCCTATTTGTTGGGCAGTCAACTTGTTTCCGAAGGACATAAGAGCATTGGGGGAGGTTACGTGACGGCCTGGTGCGCTGGCTACGAGGCACACAGAGGTCTGCCTGTCTCGCACCACTAGTCCACGTATCACAGTTCAGTAGTCGTGGCGTTTTGTATAGGGACCCCTAGTGTCACTACATCAACACAACGTCGTGAGTGACAGATAGGGAACATCCTCGTTACTTTCGTAACCTCCGTTCCCTGAAGGAGGGAATGAGATGTTTTGTCCCTCTTGCCACAACGCTGAACTACCCGCTGAAATGGCCAGGACCTTGTCTCGGCTCCTCAGCACAAAACCTGAATGAGTGGTTGCACACCAGCTCCTTTTATACCCGTATGTCCGAGAGAGTGGCATACAAATTCCACTTACCAATTCGCATTGGCCTTTTAGGGCTCCCAAGAGTGACCCCTAGTGTCACAACATTGACACAACATCTTGTTCCCTCCATCAGGGAACGGAGGTGACGAAAGTAACCAGGACGTTTTTGTGCCTGACAGTTCTGGTGCTCAGTGCTCTGTAGCGCTGGCCCGAAGGCAACAGTTCAAAAAGGTAGTGAGTGGGGTACAGAGTGATTTTTCCAGCCCTTTTCCTCACTCTGGATGTGTAGTAGGAGAGGTAGGATATGTTGGATAATATAAAAAGACTAAGCTGTGTAATGCACATTAATTATTGCTCAAAGGGGCAGTTTTAACTGTTCATGAGATAGATAGCCTGGGGGAAAAAACTGTTCCTGTGCCTGACGGTTCTGGTGCTCAGAGCTCTGAAGCGTCGGCTAGAAGGCAACAGTTCAAAAATGTAGTGGGCAGGGTGAGTGGGGTCCAGAGTGATTTTTCCAGCCTTTTTCCTCACTCTGGAAGTGTATAGTTCTTGAAGGGGGGCAGGGGGCAATCAATAATCCTCTCAGCAGTCTGAACTGTCCTTTGTAGTCTTCTAAAATCCGATTTCATAGCTGAACCAAACCTGAAAGTTCTTGAAGTGCAGAGGACAAACTCAGTGACTGCTAAGTACAACTGTATCAGCAGCGCCTGCAGCAAGTTGGACTTCCTCAACTGACAAAGGAAGTACAAACTCTGTTGGGCCTTTTTCACATTGGAGTCAGTGTGAGTCTCCCACTTCAGGTCCTGTGAGATGGTAGAGCCCAGGAATCTGAATGACTCCATTGCTGCCACAGTGCTGTTCAGAATGGAGAGTTGGGTCAGTGTTGAAAAAGATGAAATTAGATCATACTGGACTTGAAGTCATCCTAAAAAAAAAAAAAAAAATTGGCCCTATTTACTTTTGTAAAACATGTTTCTGGTTCCCCTTCCATCACTCACTCGACGTTGTGTCAATGTAGTGTCACTAGGGGTTGATCTTGAGAGCCCGAGATACCTTCAGATCTTTGAGAAAAGGCCAATGAGAATTGGCGAGTAGAATTTGCATGCCACTCCCCCCGACATATGGGTATAAAAGGGAGGTTGGAATGTGGATTCATTCAGATTTTTTCTTCAGAGCCGAGCGGTTGTATTTAAGGGAGCTGAATACTACTACTGATCCATTCACCTCTTCAGAAGCGTGTACTGTTGGATATATGGTGCATTCCAGCGGCTTTCTCTCCACTCTGCACTCCACTGCAGACTACGCCCCTGGGCGCTTCGACAGCGCTTTAAAAGAGTTTATTTCCTCTAAAGAGTATATTTCATCTATTAGAGCAGGCACAGTGACATTGAACATCTTTTTAAAGATGCATCTTTTTAAAAATGCTCTTCCGTCTCTGTGCAGTTCCTGGATGTAGTCGTTACCTCTCCGCCTCTGATGGTCACGATCAGTGCCTCACGTGCCTGGGTCAAAATCACGTTGAGGAAGCATTCATGGATGGTTCATGTTCTCATTGCGAGAACATGACCATGGCAACGTTGCGGTCGTGGCTTTCCTTCTTTCGAGGGAAAGCAACTTCAGCTGTCCCCCCTGCTGGTCCTTCTACCTACGGGTATAAGGCTGCCCTGGTTGACGCTGAAGGCGATTCGAGGGCTTCAATGGGTACGGTTCCGCTGGGTAAACCCCCACGGACCGCCCACTCCCTGGTACACTCTGTAGGATATGAGATGCAGAAGAATTGCAGCAATATGATTTGAATCTAGGGAAATACGACTTTTAATCCTGAAATCATAAATTAAACGACCAGGCACCAACAATCCTAGTGAAGGCCTGCCTTTGGACAATAAAATGGTCAAAGAGACTAAAAGGGCATGATTTAAAGGAAAAAAGGTCATTGGTCTGAGAGGCCCCTCAGCATGACCTTCTGAACTACCACACAGAGATAAAACAGGCTTCACTTTAAAAGGTTTCCTTGCAAAGACCCTCAGATTTGCACGATTCTAATACTAAGACATTTCGTCTTATCCAGGAACATTTCACACAAAGTCACAGTACTTTAATAAGTTAACCTTCTAAAATGTACAGAATGCATTTGGACCGAAATATACACCATACCTAGCCTTGCTAGATAATCTGAAAATTACTTTGACCTGTGATTACTTTTATAACTGACAAATTAATGATTATAGCCTGATGTACCTTTTTAAAATATGTGTAGTGATTTGTAATCACTTCTAACTAACAAATCGATGATTATAATCGTCAATCTTGTATGATTCATCTCATTCTACTAAGAATGGTAACTATTCAAGGTATAATATTTATGAAAGTGTGTCATGTTTGGTAAGTAAATGTTTGCTTGTTTTCGTAGAGAATTTTGATGACAACGAATGCCATGTTTCTTGCAATGTTTTCAAGATATAAAAGTTCATGATTAAACATTCACTATTTTGAGTGGGAATTCTCCACACAAAGGACCGTAAATCACTTTTGAAAAGGACAGACCAGTTGACCATGTGACTTTGAACAGCCACTTCTGATTGGCTCAGAACACCTTTTGGGGTGCAGCCAATTTAAGTTAAAAAGTCCTAAACAGGAAGAACACGCTCTCTCTTCCACTTGCCGCTCTTGCCCTTCTTCTTCCTCCTTCTTCGGCCCTTGCGCTTCTTTCAGATCCTCCATGCCATGAAGACTCCAAGGAAAACTTGGGTCACAAAAGTCCCGAGGAAGCCTCTCACTCTCTGCTCTACGGTTCACACACCCAACGGGAGTCACGAGTCTTCCTTGCAGAAGGCCTCGTTTCAAAGCCCACTTCATCATCCAATGAGACAACAACTATCAGCATTCATAACAGAGGTCCAAAGCATCGACGGAACAAACTTTCTACAAAGAGCCAAAGAACCAAGAAACACAAAGAAACGCAATGCAAGGAAACGCAATGACACGCAAGTACATCTCCAGTCTTTTGCTCAAAGTGCTGGTGTATTAGTTAAATACTTTGGGTAATCCGACTGCAAATGTATGTAGACTCAAAGAAGGATAAATGGTTCTTAAGGCATTGTCAACAGATTCCATAAAGTTAATTTTCTCTGTATTGATCATTTATTTCACATTCTGTCACTACTCACCAATCTGTTTCATGTTATATGTGTTAAAATTAGTTTTATGTTTAGAATAGCAATGAAGTTTGTCTGTGTTCAAGGATAATTTGACTGTGGTATATTTTGATAAATAATCTCATCCCTGTTTTTAAAAGATTTAGCTTCAAAGCTATACCTAAATATGTGTAATATTATTTTCAATAAGCCATGAGAATAATATTACTCCAATAAGAGAATTAATCATAATTCCCTTATTAAAGCTAATTCCTTACAATAGAAATTGTGAGCAGATACAACGAGACATTGTATTATGATTTTAATGGTGGAGAATTTTATTCAAACAAATAATCTAGTTATTTGTCATTTATCTAATTTATAATGGTTGTCGAATGCGACTAATTCCATTATAAATTTCCTTACATAATTATGTAGAATAAGAACAGTTTAAATTAATTCCTAGCTCACACATACTGTTTCCCAACATATATTGGTGAAGGTACGCAGGGATTTTAACCTATCCCGTGTACACTTACACATACCAAAATTCCCTACAGCTCATTTGCGCCCGTCCAGTTCTGGGATGAGACAGGCAGCTCGCCTCATTGCCAGCCTAATGTCTCTTTCGGAGCTCGTGAGCCGAATGAGATGTCGATCGCTGCATCGGAGAGCGCCTTGGTGATGTTGGACGGCGAGGACTCGACCGGGCTGCCGCCTTCGGGTGTGGCAGCCCAGTCTGAGGCCGACGCAGAGCTGACCGCTATGCTTGCCCAAGCCGCTGCGAGTGTTGGGCTTGATTGGAACCCTCCACACACCTGAGCACTCGTGGTTTGACGACTGGTTTCTGGGTTCGGCGCACCGCTCGCAGCAACGGCCCCCTCCAGTCCCCTTCTTCCCGGAAGTGCACGACGAGCTGACGTGTTCGAGGAGGGCACCTTTCGCGCCTGAACCCAATCCTTCAGTTCGTCCGCTCTCACTACCCTCGACGGTGGGGCGGCCATGGGTTATGCCGCGATACCCCAGGTGGATATGGCGATTGCGGCACACCTGTGCCCGCTGAGCACCATCACCAGGCGGAGTCGCCCGGCACTCCCTTCCCGAGCCTGTAGGATGATGTCGTCTCTGGCGACTAAAGCCTACAGCACTGCCGGTCAGGCCACCTCTGCCCTGCATGCCATGGCCCTCTTACAGGTCCATCAGGCCAAAGCTTTGAAAGAGCTACACAAGGGTAGTTCTGATCCCGGTGTGCTACAAGAGCTGCACTCGGCGATTGATCTCGCCTTCCATGTGACTAAGGTCACAGAGCGCACACTCGGGCAGACGATGTCCACGATTGGGGTCCAGGAGTACCACCAGTGACTCCCTGCTCCCATCCGCTGCAAGGCCCCACCCCCAGGAACGTCAGATGTGATCCTTCCATTAGTGCCCCTTGCCCGGAATTTGGACGCATGGCTATCGCTTTCCAACCCGTCGTGCTGGCTGGCCAGAACCATCTGACTTGGCTATGCAATTCAGTTCACCAGGCGCCTGCCCCGGTTCAGCGGCGTTCTCTTCACGTCAGTGAAGGACGAGAGTGCTGCCGTCCTTTGGGTGGAGATCGCGGTCCTCCTACAGAAGGGTGCGATAGAACCTGTCACTCCAGCCGAGGTGAGACAGGGGTTTTACAGCCCTTACTTCATCGTTCCCAAGAAGGGCGGTTGGTTGCGGCCAATCTTGGACCTGCGAGTTCTGAACTGGGCCTTGCACAGACTCCTGTTCAAGATGCTGATGCAAAAGCACATTTTGACGTGCATCCGGCATCAAGATTGGTTCGCGGCGGTAGACCTGAAGGACGCGTACTTTCATGTCTTGATTTTACCTTGACACAGACACTTCCTACGGTTCGTGTTCGACGGTCGGGCATATCAGTACAAGGTCCTCCCCTTCGGCTTGTCCCTGTCCCCTCGCATCTTCACGAAGGTCGCAGAGGCAGCCCTTGCCCCGTTAAGGGAAGTGGGCGTTCGCATACTCAATTACCTCAACGAGTGGCTGATTATAGCGCACTCTCGAGAGTTACTGTGTGCACACAAGGACCTGGTGCTCATGCACCTCAGCCGTTTAGGGCTTTGGGTCAACTGGGAAAAGAGCAAGCTCTCCCCGGTTCACAGTATCTCTTTTCTCGGCATGGAGTTAGACTCAATGACAATGATAGCGCACCTCACATGCGAGCACTCACAGTCAGTGCTGAACTGCCTGAACTTATCCAGGTGGGAAATGTCGGTCCCACTGAAGTACTTTCAGAGGCTCTTGGGCATATGGCATCCTCAGCGGTGGTCACGCCGCTCGGGTTGATGCATATGAGACTGCTACAGCACTGGCTCCAGTCCCGAGTCCTGAGTTATGCATGGCGCCGCGGCACACATCGTGTGGCTCTCGCACCCACCTGACGCCACCTTTTCAGCCCTTGGACAGACCTTGCGTTCCTGCGGGCTGGAGTCCCCATACAGCAAGTGTCCAGGCGCATCATGGTTACGACAAGGACAGGCTGGGGTGCTGTGTGCAATAGGCACGCAGCTACTAGCTCCTGGACAGGACCTCGTCTGCGTTGGCACATCAACTGCCTTGAGTTGCTGGCAGTACAGCTCGCCCTGTGGAGGCTATTTCCGTTGATCCAGGGCAAGCACGTGTTGGTCCGGATGGACAACACGATGACAGTGGCTTATATGAACCACCAAGGTGGTTTATGCTCTCATTGTATGTCGCAACTTGCCCGTCACCTCCTCCTCTGGAGTCAGTGGCGAATCAGGTCGCTGCGGGCCACTCATATCCCTGGCAACCTCAACACCACAGCAGATGCTCTGTCATGGCAGGTAATGCTCAGGGGAAAGTGGAGACTTCACCCCCAGGTGGTCCAGCTGATTTGGAGTCAATTCGGCAAGGCACAGGTAGACTTGTTTGCCTCCTGGGAATCCTCCTACTGCCCGCTCTGGTATGCCCTGACGGGAGCTCCCCTTGGTACAGACTGGTGGCACACAGCTGGCCCCGGGGGCTGCACAAATACGCGTTCCCCCCAGTGAGCCTACTTGCACAGGTTCTGTGCAAGGTCAGGGAGGATGAGGAGCAGGTCATTCTCGTGGCTCCGTATTGGCCCATCCAGACCTGGTTCTCGGACCTCACACCCCTCGCAACAGCACCTCCCTGGCAAATTCCCCTGAGGAAGGACCTTCTTTCTCAGGGATGGGGCACCCTCTGTCACCCACGCCCAGACCTCTGGAATCTCCATGTCTGGTCCCTGGACAGGACTCGGAAGACCTAACTGGTCTACCGCCCACAGTGGTTAACACGATCACTCAGGCCAGAGTTCCTACTACAAGGCAGCTGTATTCCCTGAAGTGGCGTATCTTCGCTGAGTAGCGTTCTTCCCATAGCGAAGACCCCCAGAGATGCGCAGTCGGGTTAATGCATTCCTTCCTGCAAGAGAAGTTGGACGGGTGGCTGTCCCCCTCCACTCTCAATGTCTATGTAGCTGCTATAGCAGCACACCACAATGCTGTTGAAGATAAGTCTCTCGGTAAGCACGACCTGATCATCAGGTTCCTGAGAGGTGCCAGGAGGTTGAACCCTCCTAGGCCCCGCCTCTTTCCCTCATGGAACCTCTCTGTGGTCCTTTTAGGCCTACTGAGAGCCCCGTTCGAGCCCCTAGAGTCAGTCAAGTTAAAGGCCGTCTCATTGAAGACCGCCCTCCTGACCGCACTCACTTCCATCAAGAGGTTCAGGGACCTGCAAGCATTCTCTGTCAACAAAGAGTGCCTAGAGTTCGGTCCGGAAGACACACACATGATCCTGAGACCCCGACCGGGCTATGTGCCCAAGGTTTCCATGACCCCTTTTAGGGATCAGGTGGTGAGCCTGCAAGCGCTGCCCCCAGAGGAGGCAGACCCAGCCTTATCGTTGTTGTGTCCCATACGTGCTTTGCGCATCTACTTGGATCGCATGCAGAGCTTTAGATGCTCTGAGCAGCTCTTTGTCTGCTTCGGCGGACAGTGGAAAGGGAACACTGTCTCCAAACAGAGGCTTGCCCACTGGATCGTGGACGCCATCGCTTTGGCCTACCAGACCCAGTCCGTGCCCGCCTCCTTGCGGGTTCGAGAACACTCTACAAGGAGTGTGGCATCCTCGTGGGCACTGGCCAATGGCACCTCTCTAGCAGACATCTGTAGAGCAGCGGGCTGGGCAGCACCCAATACCTTCGCAAGATTTTACAATCTCCGGGTTGAGCTGGTTTCATCCCATGTTCCTTCAGGTACGAACAGGTAAGTTTCGTTACGCGAGGCAACTGGCCGGGTGTACCGCTTGTGTATAGTGCCTTTCCCCTCCACGAGGTGAAGCCGTGCACTCTTCTCTCCCATGCATGTTCACGACTTGTGAATCCTGGATGTCCTTCTTCCTAGCCCTCTGGCTCATGAATTCAGCGGAGGAATTCGTAGTCAGACCCAGTACGTGTGCTAACATGCCCTGTACTGGGGTAAGTGCTCCACATGTCTCAGTTACCCCAGTAACCTGCTGTGATGTATCTTCCGCAGTACGGTCTCCCTTTTTTGATAGACCCGCGTCTCCCTTGGCAGAGCCCTCTCTGCCCCAGTTGCTGCGTTTGTAGAGCTCCTCCCCTACGAAGGGCAGGACCTACTGCCACACCTCTTCCATGTGCGGCCTTAGGCTCATATGACGTATTCGCCACTTTTTACCCCCTGAAAGAATAGGAACGGAAAAGAACACCTTCCCCGGCGCATTTTATGAGCATTTAAAGGCCCCAGCCGAATCTAAATTTCTGTGGAGAGACTTAGAGAGAAAAGGCAGGCGCTGACGCGGCCTGCTCCCATACTAGATATGTCTCCTTCCCCCCCCCACAGGGTTGTTGGGAATTACATGATGTTTTGGGGTATTTGGGGAGGCTATGTGCAGTCCGAGTGCATCTTTTCCTACGCTCACAGTAGCTTGCATACACCTGCATCGGCAGTTCACGTAACACAGTTCAGCCATTGTGGCGTTTCATATAGGGACCCCTAGTGTCACTCCCTCTTGCCACAGGCTGAACTACACCGCTGTAATGGCCGGGATCTTGTCTCAGCTCCTCAGTGCAAAAACCTGCATTCCAGCCTCCCTTTTATACCCATATGTTGGGGGGAGTGGCATGCAAATTCTACTCGCCAATTCTCTTGGCCTTTTCTCAAAGATCTGAAGGTGTCTCGGGCTCTCAAGATCGACCCCTAGTGTCACTACATCGACACAACATCTCGTTCCCTCCATCAGGGAATGGAGGTTACGACAGTAACCGAGACATTTTATTGTGCACGATACATTAGTGAACGTTATTCCAAAGAAAAATTATCTTTGTAATCTTTCATCAAAATGTAATAAATAAAAATGAATTTATTCAACAATATGAATAAAATGTCCTGCCCTACGTTCTCATGAAATATATTTCACTTGGAAATATGTCATATTTTGGAAGTAAAATGGGCTGTGAATGCTGTTTTTTAACAGTTATTCACATTGTTGACTAGATATAATTACTTCAGTAGATATAAATAAATTATTATCCAGATGTTATTTAATAAATCTGGATATAATTCCTTAGAGAAGCGCAAAAGAGAAGCTTGAAAACCTTAGCAACAATAACTAAGGAGGGCGGTGCTTCACCACAGAGAACAATGCTCTTATTCTAGCTTATAAAATTTAGCATTAGCATGTCTATCACAAACTTTTACATGAATCTTTAGACAGTATGAATGCGATAGAGCAAATAGAGCTTTTGAAATGTACAGTATTACCCATTATGCAGTAATACCCATTATATTAGAAATATATTAACCTTATTGTATATATCTCTACTCTTAAAAGGCAATTTGAGGCTGAGCCACTATAAACTACGGCTTTACACTCTGATGGAACCTCACAAATGGAGTTAATCGAGCTATCAAAGTCTACTGCCAATGACGCTACTAATGAATCTATCCGAACATAAGCTCTAATCTTTACCATTACAAACTATCACATTATTACACACAACATTACATGCCCTTATGGAGAACTGCAAGATGATAAAATATCCAGGGAATTTCTGAAAGAGGCCAAACACAGCGGTTGATATCTATAAACACTTTGGAAGTGAAATACAAATCTAACTTCTAAAGAAAGTTTTACATACATTTTAACATTACCATTGGAAGGAAATGATGCTACTGTATACAAAAATATATAAAAAAAAAAAAAAAAAAAAAACCTTGGTCTACTGCTTATATAAGGTACAAAACCCTCGATTCAATATACATAAAAGTGAATATACAAAATTGTATATAATTTTTTTTTTTTTTTTATTCAGCTTCAAGCACTTTCATGTCCGGGGGATTGATTTTTATTAAACAAACAGATTTCAACTTACAGTATTCCTATATATATATATATATATATATATATATATATATATATATATATATATATATATATACAGTTTATTTTTTGTACTTTTCAAATTATTTTCTTAGCCTTGTCCCAGACCTAAACTTTCAATATTAAACTATGAAAATCCATTCCATGTCTAAATCTATGATCATCTAAACAAAGACTATTTGAAAATGTATTGTGTGAAAATAGTTTCTATCAGTTTTACAAAAATTCCGACTGTCTCACAGTTGTGCCGTCATTTCCACAAAACAGTTTTGCCCCAAATAAAATTTGTTAACCAAGTAGACAAAAGTGTCAGTGAAGAGCAATAAATACGAGACAAGTGATGTTTGAAGAACACTCAAGGAAAGTATCACTTGTGATCACAGTAGCGGATTTAGGCATGGGCAACATGTGCAGTTGCCCAGGGCAGCATCTTGCGGGGGGGGGGTCGGCGGCATCTTGCGATGGGGCGGCACGAGGCACCCACACATACAAACCCCCCCCCACCGGTCAACAACTTTGGGGGCGTGTTGAAGTGGGTTTCGCCTAGGGTGCCATACAAGCTAGAACTGCCACTATGTGAGCAGAATACCCAATCAAGCTGTAATTTTGCTAAATAACAAAAAAAGCATGAAAATATTATTTTATTGTGTGGATACATAAAACCTTAGCAATAAAATGAGCCTCAACAAGACAAATGAGTCACCTATTTTATTTGAAAAACTTTAAAAATGTCATTTAAATCTGCATGATTTCCAGCACATAATTCTATTAAACACGACACAGAATTTGAGATGTGCTGGAAGTTACACTGTTGTGGGAATTTTCATGACTTAAGAAAAACAAATATGTCATAAATCTCCTGTGATGCACGTAAACACACTGTTGGACATTGTTGGTGGACAAATTGAATAAACTAGTGGGAGTGTGAAAAATGTTTTAACAAGACTTTCCTTTCTAGAAATTCACAGTGCTAAAAGTGCCTAGAGTTGAAGAAACACCCATATATATCAAGTCTGTGTATTTGAATAACACATATTGTTTCAATATGATCTTATGTACACAAACTGAAATATAACATACTAAAATACGCAGAATAATAACTGCACAGACAACAGGCCAAACCTTTTTGCGCTTCCTCTAGTGCAGCGGTTCTCAATGGGGGTGTTCAAAGGATGCCAGGGGGCGCTGAGAGCTAATTAGTAGAGAGGGGGGTGTTAGGTTACAAATGGGGGCCGTATATCAGTCATAATAATCAAATCTATCATCAAGTTCCTCTTTGCATTAAAACGTATATCTAGACTTGGAGTATATCAGTTGGTTCTCAATTATACAGGTTGGTATGCATTTGTACCGCGGTTCATCTGATTTTGGGGCGGCTGGGGTAAGGGAATGAAGTTCATCAAAAAAAGGTTGAGAACCACTGCTCTAGTGGCTTATTGAGATTATATGAACTGATATTTAAAGCAATCATTAATCTAACTATGTGATATCATCAAGGTCACCTTTCCAAACCCATTAGACACAAAACAAACATCTAATATTTCTCTCATGCTTCTTGTGTGACTAAAGGAACTCGGAGTATTTATTACCTTCCTAAAATAAAAGTAAAAACTGATGAGTTCTCTCCATGACCAATTAGTCAATTTGAGTTTACCTTCAATTGTCTCCCATCAGACATCCGTTTGCATCAGTCAATTGCATTTATCTTTTTCTGTGGTGCAACTGAAAACGCATTGCGTGAGCAGCCTCAAAGACACAGGTTCTGGTCCTGTGGAAGTAATAGCGTTCATGTCAACAATTATGAGTTTGATTTGGAGGTTGCATTTGCCCTCGAAAATTATGCCACTGACGGTATAGATTTAGGGTTGGGTTTTGGGTTAGGGCGTATGGTTAATAAAATATGCATTCCTGATGACTATAACATTTACTATTAAAAACTTGATTTTGGCGTCATCCTGTAGACATTTCACCCATAAATAGGAGCTCACATTAGCATACGTTCGACAACATTAACAGTTTTGGACACTGGAGGCAGTGATTTGAATTTCTGGAAACACAGACCGTTTTCAGCAGCAAAACTTTCAACCTACTGTCACTGAATTCACAGTGAAATCAGTCCATGAATATAAGAGTCTTTAAGGCATAGCAGCTAAATACTGGGTGGAAATGGTCATGTTACAGCAGTAAGACAGAGTCTGAGCCGCAAATGCTACACCACCGAGTTCAGCTGAATACCACTACTATCTGGGAATATTACTACCTCACATTCAAGGATAATTATGGCATTACCGTAAATACAAAATTACAGTTTAAAAACACTGTGGTATCGCTGGTATTTTGAAGCTTGAGCACCACCAAAGTACCCTGGCATATATTTATGGCGTATACCATAAATACCTAGCGAAAAAAACGTATAAATACGTGTATGATATGACCTTTAACTCCACAGATGACAGTCCACTCATCTGAGCTTTAGAGTTTGCTGTTGTCATAATTGCATCATCTACACCAGAGAAAAGAGAGTTTTCATGTTATATGGAAGGAGAGTTGTGCATGATAAACGCCTGTAATGAGTACAAAGAAAATAAGATGGATTACAAAAAGTCTCAGCAAGGACGATGTGACACAAATACAGTGTCTGTGCTTCTCCAGTACACTTTATCACAGCAGTTAGACTAAGAATACACATTCAATATTCACAACATTATATTTGGACCATCTCTCTCTCTCTCTCTCTGGTTTCCTGCTGTGTGTATCAGTGCAGCAGCTGGCATAGCTGCAGGCGCAGTGACTGCGCAGCTCAACTCTACTGTGTTTAAGATTCACTGCTTCTCAGCAACAGCCCAGACCTGTCACTCACACCACAGGGGCGGAGCTAGGAGGAGAGTATTGTGTGTAAATAGTGTTGCTTCAAGTGAAGATGTCACTGTATTTAAATAAAAAAGTCAGAAGCCTGAAATGAATCTGAATCGAATCATACCACCAAGAATCTTGGTGAATCAAATCTTGAAGCTTATTTATGGCCAAGAAACCAGGAATCTTGTGGTATTCATGTGATATTGCCATAGAAATGATAATAAATGCTGTACCTTTGAACGTTTTCTTTCTTGAAAGAAATTGATGCTTCTCTTCACCTTGGAGGCATTAAATTGATCAAAAATAATACCACCTTTAATATCAGTAATGCTGCAAATTATTGTTACTGTTTAACTTAACTGTTTTTTATATTATTTTTATTTTTATTTTTATTTGTGTTAATTTGGTACTCATGAAACATAATTTGTTGTTAGAACAGTTGAAAATGGTTGCACTAATTGATGAAGTATGGATGCAGTTTCTTTTTCAGATGCTGAAGTTCTGAGCACACTTGCAATTCTTACAAGTTCCTTAACCCTTGCAAGTCAAATTATGTTTTTTAAAATGGCCAAATATAAACAAAACTCTCTAGAAAATCGTAATCATAATTTTTAAGTTAATGTCATTATTGATCAAATTAAAGCATCCTCTGTGAATAAAATGATAATTTTATTCACTTGCACATATACATACGTGCACATATTCCTTATGTGAATTAAAATAGACACAAATGAGTCTCTAAAATGAATGTGGTTAGCAAAGCTCAGATCATTTGCTCTTGGAAAATTTTGATGAGAAATGTTCGAGTTCATATTGAGGTGTCAGACTTTGATTGCATCTTTGGTATCTTGGCAAATCTGACAAATTTTGAGACATTGTTGAGATCTCTTGTGAAACTCTAGAGGAGACACGTGAGATTGCTGGGGTCATTTTCTCAAGAGAAACGTTTGAGAAGCAAGAGACTTCAGTAAATGTCTAAATTTGCTCTCCATTTAATCTCAGTGCAGTATAGGAGAAACAATTAAGATACTGAAGACATCTGCAGTGATTTCTCTTTACAATGGTAGAACACTGCAGAGTGTAGAATGATTTACATTAACTGTATGCCACTGAACAGAATAAATCTAAAAGTGTTAATCTAAAGGCCAAATTACACAAAAGTGCAGGCATTAAGTTAATGGACACAGAGTTGAATTACCTCACGGCCTCTTAATTATCAAGATATTTTTAACACTAAGCTTTCCACTCAAAAGAAGCCTATTAAAGATATGCTAGAATGTTTGATGGTGATTTTACATCCAACCCTTACAAAAACTTACTGTGATGGTACCAGACGTGATCTACTATACCACTGTATTGAAATTAATGTGCAATGGGTTATTTTGGTATTTTCATGGTTGTCCAAGGTACTTCAATATGGTACTACAATTGTACATGTAAAAAAACTAAACAACAACAACATGGAAATACCATGGTGCATGTTCAAAAAATATGGTATTACCATGATACAAATCCAAAAAAACAAAAAAACAAAACATGATATTACCACAGTATGCCCAAAAAACCATGGTATTATCATGGTACATGTCCAAAAACATGGTAATACCAAGGTGCATGTAAAAAAAACATGGCAGCAATGTGGTACTATATCCACAAAAACATGGTAATACCATTGTGCATGCACAAAAAACATAGTAATACCAAGGTACATGTCCACAAACACGGCAATACCACGGAACATGTCCAAAAACATTGTAGTACCATTGTACATGTCCAAAAACATAGTCATACCAAGGTACATGTCCAAAAACATGATATTACCATAGTACATGTGCAAAAACATTGAATTACTATGGTATATTTCCCAAAAACATTTTACCATGGTACATGTCTAAAAAATATAGTAATGCCAAGGTACATGTCCAAAAATACAGTATTACCATGGAATATGTCAAAAAACATTGTAGTGACATGGTGCATGTCCACAAACATGATATTACCATAGTACATGTCCAAAAAACATTGTAGTACCATGGTGCATGTCCAAAAACGTGGTGAAAACCATGGCACATGTCCAAAAAAAATAAGTTAAATGTGTGGTACACCCCCCCCCCCCAACACACACACACACACACACACACACACATACCCCATTGTGTTTACACAGTACGTTGAAATAGACTTTGCTATGTGGAAAAGGAGTCCATGTATACAAATGAATGTTTGTGTGAAAATTAGGTGAAGATCAGCTGGCGAGCAGTGATGATGCAGTCTGGCAAGTGGGCTTGAGGGAAACCAGTGTGTCATCCTTCAGTCGAGCTCTGGGCCCGAGGAACATCTCTCAGCTCTGTTAAACACATCTCACATGGCCATCTGATTCCCTCAACTACCAAAAATGCACTGTTGCGGCTTTGATTTACTCTCACTGTAACGTCGACTTCAGCAGATCAGTGCCACCTCTTGACAGAAACTCAGGTGGAATTACAAATGCCTGGTAAAGTTAAAAACACATAATTCTGAGAACCTTAATATCTTATGACCTTTACTTTGAGATTGATTTAATTGTAAATTCGGTAACAGTAGGTTGAAAGTTCTTCGGCTGAATTCGGTCAGTGTTTACGGAAATAAAAAATCACTGCCCCAAGTGGCCGAAGATGGAAGTGTTGTTGAATGTATGAGCACATGTGAGTTCCAGTTTCCTGACGAAATGTCAAAAAGCTATTTGTATTTATTTTTTTTTTTTTAAATGGTGTAATGGAGTCAACAGGAATGCATATTTTATTATCTCTACACCCTAACCCAAACCCTAACCCAAAACTGTCAGTGGAGAAAAAATGTAAACTTAGAGGGAAAATACAACCTCATCATTGTTTTTGTTAACGCAATTACTTCCTGATTTCCATGGGACCAGAACCTTTGTCTTGGATGTTGCTCATGCTAGGTGCTATCAGCAATGCCACAGGAAAAGGTAAACATGTTTGAATTGATGCAAAAATGTCTGATGGAGGTTGTTGCTTGTCAGTAACTCAGTAGAAAAGGTGCTAATTTCAGGGGACATTTGGAAGCAACCTGTCGATTTCAAGTGTGATCATGTTGCTACTTTACAGTGCTGTCCATGAATAAACACATCTTGCGATTAAATTGGAAACATTAAGATCTTTGACCTTTAATTCCCCTGTATTATTTAGTTAGAATGGATCACTAGACACTCGACTAGACAGACACTACACAGCAATAAACATAATGTAAATGAATGCTATGTGCTAGCACAGTAGCTCTTTCCTGCTAAGGTAATATACAACGATTTACATGCACTCTTGAAGGCTTTAGCTAATTAGACTCTAAAGCCAGCGATTACGGCTTTAATTCTTCAGGCAACAGATGTGCTACAAATCATTGCTGCTTACATAATTATCCTGGAATGGAGCCTTTATTCAAAAGCCAGCATTCTGTACTAAACACTATGTCAGGATGTATGTGGATAGTTGGTGATTCCTGTGTGCACATTTGTAATAGTGAGCTGCAGGTTATTCTAACAACAAGAATCAGACTATGAATCAAGTTTTCAGACTTTCTGATGCCAAGGATCAACAAATATGATGATCCCTGTAGGGCTTTACTGGTTGTTTAGATCAGTGTTACTATCAGAAATAATGAATAATTATTTCTGTAGTTATTAATCAATATTTAAATTAATTAATTGTATCTAACTCATTAAAACCTCATATGGGACTCCAGTAAATGTAGTGTGCTACGTTTAGGAGCAAGTTTGGTTATTAGCAATAATTAATATTTATCAAAGATAATTATTAATTATTAAAATCAATAGAACATTGATGAGAATCAATGTTAGCTTTTTTTAATCCTTTAAATCAACAGTTATCAAAGATAATCGTTAATTGTTAACGTCGATGAAACATTAATTAAAATTAACACTAGCTTGTTGATCATTCAAATTCAATCAAAGATAATTATCAATTATCAAAAATCAATAGAATATTAATAAGGATTAACATTGACGGGGCACCACCCTGGAATCAGGGACTAATAACCGAATATTAAAACAGTCTCAATATTAGATTGTTTTCTTAGGAAAATCGACATCCGAAGAATATCGATTTTCGGGAAAAAAACAATGAATGAAGGTTTGAATCCGAGCACTGACATCCCGTCAGCACGACACAGGCGTATGCAAAACAAACCAAAACACTTCTCTTTGTAATATAAACAAAAGTTTATTTATGCAGTAATATCAATTAATAATTAATACAATGCAGTCAATAAACTTCCGACTTACAACTACAAACTAAACAGTGATATGATTAGATATGGAAATAAAAATAATCCTATAACACATAAGGTGTGTTTGTGTGTGTGACAGTGTGTGTGTGTGTGTGTGTGTGTGTGTGTGTGTCAGTGTGGTTAGTGAGAGAGAGAGAGAGAGATGATTAAGTGACAGCCCGAAAGCTGATTTCGCGATAGCTGGAGATAAAGCAGCCGTGTTCATCACTCAGAGACGCGGTTTTACGAGCAGGGCTCGTAAAAGTCCCTTGTTATTTGACTCTTTAATGGATGAACTCAGTTGCTGTCTCACCTGCGATGGCGAAAATGCACAACAGTCCAATTTGGTTGGACCACAATACAGCAAAACAAATTCGTGATAATTAATACCCTGAGTATTAATAATTAGCGGACATGGCGGTCTGTAAACTGTACAAGCAAAAACCTTGAAACACAAGAATAGCACACTATAATATTCTATCTCTGCCCAGACGTAACCTCTTACTTGAATCGCATGAGGACACAGGTAGAATGTGTTTTCCTCCGTCCTTTAACTCTGACCCGGTTTCTTGAGGCTCGTGTGATGACGAGAGCCGTTTCCTTGCGCTGTCGGCAGCCGGTACGGCTGTTGATTCTCGGCGGGCTGGCGGAGAACTCAGAAATGTCGACTTGATTGAAGATGGAAGAGAAATCTTTAATCTCTTCACTTCTGTAGGCCAACGGATGAAGATGCGAATTGCTCGGCGGTCTCCTTCGGATCCATTAGAGTGTTCGGTTGAACACAGAGTAATCTCAACTCGTCCAGCGAGATGGAGATTGTATGGCTACAGTTTCAAGTCGGACATTACTTCCTTATGCCACGAGGTTGCACCGGAGAGCAGCAAAAAGCTACGTCCGTATTCGGTGAACGAAGTCGCCGGAAGCCACTTTGGAAGCATTTCAGAATTATTTGAAGTCCTGATGATGTCATGTTTGAGGGACGTTCTGTTGTGTGTCTCATCCAATAGGAGTTGAGTGCTCGATCCTTTAGTGAGCAAGGCTTCATGGATTTGTATTCTGTTTTGGACTCCCTTTGTTTGATTTTGGCGCGATTTTTATCAGTAAGATTTACGACTTAGAAGGTGGGGGCTTAAGTTATGTTTTTACGACTGTGTTAGGCCTGCCTTTGTCTTCTATCTGAATACATGAGGCCCAACATCCCTATGTGAGGGATCCCTTTTAAAATATAAAGACAGCTATACATTTTCATATATTAAGAACCATTTACAGTATACTGCATGCTAAAATGTCATTGTACTAAAGCTAAAACTAAATTTAAATTATATGGAACTATTTTAAGCAGGGCTGGGTAAAAATATAGATTTTTCCAATCTTCATTTGAACGATCCCGATTTTGATTATAAAAATCCCAAGAACAATCTTTTACTCTATGTCCAACCCACTCACATATGTAACCAAATTCCACACTAAGCGTCACTTTTAGTCTGTGATTAGCCACTGGCAGGTAAATGTTCACATTTCACTCAGCGGTGACTGAGTAGTAAAGCAGTTAAGAAGTTCAGCAGGAGATCCTTTCACTGCATGTCGAGAGTAAAAGTTTGGGTTGACTCGTTCTGTGTAATGTGTGTCCAGAGACAAGATCAACGCAATCAATGTGTCATTGAATAATGTCTCTTTTAATATCTTTCCTGTTCTTTACAGTCAGCTGTTGATCAAAAACAACAAAATTAGAGACATTTAATTGTGATCACACAGAGCACAGATGCAGTGAAGAAGCCTTGCAACTCCACTCTTGTCAATATGCGCTCAAGCAAAACACTTCTGTTAGATGCTCGCTGAACTGTTGCTATTACTAAAAAGACAGTACAGTTTTATATATAACAAATATAATTGTGCCACCATATTAATTTATTTCATTATAAAACTAAATGTAATAATAAAAAGTTTTTGAAATTGATGACTTGGACCATATAATAAAGAAAAGCAGCCAATAAGTGCCCAACACAGATGGGAACTCCTTCAATACTGTTCAAATACATCCCAGGGTGATACCTCAAGAAGTTGGTTGAGAAAATATAAAGAGTACATGTCTGCAAATTCTAGGCAAAGGGTGACTACTTTGAAGATGCTAAAATATAACACAGTTTTGATTTATTTTGGATTTTGTTTAGTCACAACAAAATTCCCATAGTTCCATTTATGTTATTCCATAGTTTTGATGACTTTACTATTATTCTAAAATGTGAAAATTATAATGAAGAATAAGTGTTTCAAAACTTTTGACCAGTAGTGTATATATATATATATATATATATATATATATATATATATATATATACACACATACATACATACTGTACATATATACTGTATATGTATATACACAACAAAATATTTCATATTTATTGACTGAATGCATGGATTTTTTTTTCTTTATGTTTCTGAAATGCTTATTCTAAATTGATAATGCTAAAATGCTAAAATGTGACCTAAATTATGAAAAAAAGAATGATTAATAAAAAATAAAAAAAATTCATATTTTCATAATGTACCATTAGAAAGTCCGCTGTCTAATTAACAGCATAAGCTGAGATAGAATTTCTTTCATATGTGAACAAATTGGACATTATAACTAAAATATATCTAAATGAATCAGAATCCAGTCAAGTGCTTGTGTATCAGAATCAAATCAAGAAATCTGTATCAATAACCATCCCTAATTTTAGTACTGATTTAAAAATAAATATATTTAGAATTTCCCTTTATTCTGTCTAACATAGGGGATGATTTCTTTTCAATGAGCTTGTCGCAATGCATTTATTTTATTTTTTTCAGATTATGCTATAATATTTTATGCTATAATATTTTATCGACCAGAAATTGCTCTTTTGTTATTGCAATCTCTGAAAAATTATTTACCTCGTCCTCATCCAGTTATCACAAACTACTTGAAAAATCATGGACATATTGGTTAAACAGGTTGCCCACTTCAATAAAATGCATTTGTTCAGATGTTTGTATATCCAGATTAATAGACATCCATTTGTTTGTGTGCAAATTGTTGTGTGTTTTTGCATTTATCCAGCATTCCTGACGAAAATCAGCTAAAACAAGCCCAGTGTGTTTGTGTGTATGTGTGTGTGTGTGTGTGTGTGTGTGTGTGTGTGTGTGTGTGTGTGTGTGTGCGTGTGCTATTGCGATCACGAGTGTGTGACAGCTCATCAATAACTGAAGACCTCTGAGAGTAAAGATGTGTGTTTGTGCTTGAAGCAGGAAAATGGATGTTCACTATTTATTCCAGTATACTAATAGTATACTAGTATATTATTTATTTCTCTTTGACTTATTTAAGACCATTACATCTTTCTGTTCTCTACAGTATATTCTTTGTAAGCATATGTATTCCAAATTATATTTTGCTCAAAGGAAATGAAGTCTATTTTTAGGACCAGATATAATGATGACAACCATGACAGATCATTAAGTCCTCAATCTCAAAACATAAGAACTCAGATCAGTTATAAAGTGAATGGCAGGAACAAATCTCTTGCTTAAGCGCATATGAATTTAGCGTAAAGTAATAACTCTGGCTGAGACATTTTGCATTATGAATGAAATAATGGTCGTCTGATAGCATTTGAAAGTTTTTAAAAAAGTGATTCAGTTCAAGCCTGTGGCAGTATAATGCATCTGAAGTGAAAGAGCGTTCTTATCCTTTCTCAAGTAGATCTGAGCTTTTTCTCCTCCTTTCTATCCTCAGTCATTTCGACTCAAGGAGATCATAATGACCCAGATCACGAGAACTCCTGTTGCTCTCCTGATGGTTGTGGTGCATCTTTGAATTAACCCTGATGGATATGATCACCGCTATTACGTCAACCACATGGAATGCCGTCAATATTTCAGAACATCTGCGAGCGGCACTCCAATATGAGAGGGTAATTGGATCTACTCAAATGAAACTATCAAAGATTTAACTGCATATAAAACACTTTTGACTGGTTTTCGTACTTAAGTGACTCTTCTTGCCAGAGGAAAATTAAGTCTAAACAATAGGGTTGGAAACAGAAAACACACACACACACACACACACACACACACACACACACACACACACACACACACACACCCGTCAACGGTTCTGATACAATTGGATGCTGCAGTCACGTAGGACCGCTTATTAGCTACGAACAGTACAGTGACTTGGCGACCTCTGATGCTATAATCGCTGTCAGTGTGAACAAGGCTTTAGGAATACCACCTACTCACACCTTCAAATCGGAAATTTTGTCTCGTGCCGTAAAACATTTAATTGAGTTCTGGTGGAATCCCACGGCAATGCAGATTTTAGACTCAACCCTGTTGGATATGATAATGGCCATAACACCAATGTCATGGATTAGACTCTCCAATGTGAGAGTGCACTCGTGTAGAATTAGGTGAGATGTCCCCCCCATGCTGTGAAGGGGGTGATTTGTTTTATTTACTTATTTTATTAAAAATAACTATCCAGTGTAAAATATCTCCAAATGGATATAAAGCGTTCTTAGATTTAAATGCAGATGAATTGGGGATTCCGTTTTGAAGGCTCAAGCGCCCCCTGCAGGAATAAAACTCACAAGACAGTCAGTAATTGACCACGTGCAATTTCAATCTGTAGGTCTGTTACCCACACAAAACTTTCGTATGAATTTAGAAAACATGAAATATATCACAAGAGTCATATGTGGAGTCAGTGAAGATGTTAAAGGTGTCCATATAAATTAAAAGCAGACAGGCATTTCAGATGAGCAGGTAAGAATTGTAATTTTTGGAAAGGGTAAATGTTTTATGAAACATTAACCCTAATGCTTTTTGTGAATGGATGATACAGTGTATAAATATTTAAGAGTATGCACTGAATTAGGGATGATGCAATTATACGGTAAATTTAACTGTAAGAATTTAGAATCCACAGTTAAAAACCGTGAAATGCTTTATACGTGGCAAAAATATTACATATAATGTATAAATACATAATCAAAAATATATTTTCTTAAGATTTTGAAAGCCTATGGAAAAACTCTTGCACATATATGTGTACTGGAGCTGTTGCTATGGTTATGGTGCGTGGTGCTTTAATGGACAGGTGTCACGAACTGAACGTGAACTTTCAATTCACGTGAAACTGAACACATGAGTTCCAAAATATAACAGAGGAATTCGATCTGCCAGATTCATATCCATCAAAAAAGCGACTTAAATTGGCTGTTTGGCAGCATTTAAATGACTGACTGAAGACGATGGATGACAAACAAGCAGACAGAAGTCCTAGAAAGACACACATTCTACGAATTGGACAGGATGCTCCACTAGTCATCCAGCAATAAACTAGAAAGTTTAATATTTTTAGCTGTGGTGATTTTAAAGTGATGAATTAAAGATGCCACTTTTTGTAATGTTTAAGCATGCTGACAGCGAGTAAACTGAAAAGTTGTGTCTTAAATCGTCCTCACTATTTAAAGCATAGCTTCTGTACAAATTCACCGCATTCAACAATAAATGTCAATTTTAGTCATGATCGGACTTTAAATTGCCTGATGTAAGCAATGTTCCCGTTATTATGTATTGTCCAAAGGTTTATTTGTAAGGTGTTGTGGGCAGTATTTAGAGTCTGTTGCCAATTTTTTATGTTGGGGTGTCTGACAGAACAACGGATTGCTTTAATAAACTGGTGCAGAAGAAAAAACTGTTTAATGCCGTGAACTACATATTGCGCACCCACAATAATCTTACTGTTATGCACTTTTGAAGCACTTCGGTTACATCAACACATCACTGAGCTCAGGATGCGCATAAGTGGTGTTGTGCCCTAGATTGGAGCGTCTCTTATTACCTCCTTTGTGTGTGTATTTATCAGTTTTCTTATTATAAAGGCTTCCCTTTGTCCACATATCCCCCAGAAATACGTCCACTTAGATGTTTAGACAATTGTTATATGATATGCATTTTTTGCATCAGTGCTGTTCCATAATAAGAAAATGTGCATATAATTGTAAAACAGGTTAACCGTGATTTTTTCTCAGACGGTTATCTAACCGTCAAAAACTCACTCCGCAGCATCCCTACATTGAATATACTTTTTTTTTTTTTTTTATCTGTTCAATAATTTAAAATGTTATTATGCATTGTATAATGTTAAGTAATGAAACATTACGACCCCACCCTCTCAAACTGAACCCCCTCCAACACACACATATTTGGTCCCTCTCAATGTTCAAACAAAATCTACGCCATTGTGAAAGTGCAATTGGATTTGCTCCAATGTATCCACAAATAAGCGTATCAAAGATTTAACCATGTATAAAATGGCTGCAACTGTTCTTGTTTCCATTATCTCCACTTCTGTTGTGAAAAAGTTGTAAAGCATTGCAGATCATCCATTATTCTATTAAAACTGACAACGGAATTCAAGCCTCATGGGACACATGTCCTCAAGTGTCTTTGAAGTGTCCTTCCAGTCTGGACAAAACTGTCCCCTTATATGCTGTCTGTCTTCTTATCTGCAATCTAACTTGAACATTGATTTTCAGTCAGTGAGCTGCCTGCTGTTAAGCCAATATATCTGATCACTTCTATCTCTGGGAACACCCAAAAGATTTGGTTCAAAACAGAAAACTATAGTGTGCAGTATTACTGCACATTGAATTATGCCTACAATGTTTTATATTGTATGTGACATTTGCATAATTCAACAATAAACATTTCAAATAGTAGTATGCAACAATGTTTTTTACATGACCTCATCACATCGAATGCTTAATTCAATAAGCAATTATTACCTCAGAAAACAATGTTATTTGCATTTTTCATCCAATTTTCTGTAATATATATATATATATATATATACAGTGCATCCGGAAAGTATTCACAGCGCTTCACTTTTTCCACATTTTGTTATGTTACAGCCTTATTCCAAAATGAATTAAATTCATTATTTTCCTCAAAATTCTACAAACAATACCCCATAATGACAATGTGAAAGAAGTTTGTTTGAAATCTTTGCAAATTTATTAAAAATAAAAAACGAAAAAAATCACATGTACATAAGTATTCACAGCCTTTGCCAAGACACTCAAAATTAAGCTCAGGTGCATCCTGTTTCCACTGATCATTCTTGAGATGTTTCTACAACTTGTTTGTAGTCCATCTGTGGTAAATTCAGTTGATTGGACATGATTTGGAAAGGCACACACCTGTCTATATAAGGTCCCACAGTTAACAGTGCATGTCAGAGCACAAACCAAGCCATGAAGTCCAAGGAATTGTCTGTAGACCTCCGAGACAGGATTGTATCGAGGCACAGATCTGGGGAAGGGTACAGAAAAATTTCTGCAGCATTGAAGGTCCCAATGAGCACAGTGGCCTCCATCATCCGTCAATGCAAGAAGTTTGGAACCACCAGGACTCTTCCTAGAGCTGGCCACCTGGCCAAACTGAGCGATCGGGGGAGAAGGGCCTTAGTCAGGGAGGTGACCAAGAACCCGATGGTCAATCAGACAGAGCTCCAGCATTTCTCTGTGGAGAGAGGAGAACCTTCCAGAAGAACAACCATCTCTGCAGCACTCCACCAACCAGGCCTGTATGGTAGAGTGGCCAGACGGAAGCCACTCCTCAGTAAAAGGCACATGACAGCCCACCTGGAGTTTGCCAAAAGGCACCTGAAGGACTCTCAGACTATGAGAAACAAAGATTGAACTCTTTGGCCTGAATGGCAAGTGTCATGTCTGGAGGATACCAGGCACCGCTCATCACCTGGCCAATACCATCCCTACAGTGAAGCATGGTGGTGGCAGCATCATGCTGTGAGGATGTTTTTCAGCGGCAGGAACTGGGAGACTAGTCAGGTTCGAGGGAAAGATGAATGCAGCAATGTACAGAGACATCCTTGGTGAAAACCTGCTCCAGAGCGCTCTGGACCTCAGACTGGGGCGAACGTTCATCTTCCAACAGGACAACGACCCTAAGCACACAGCCAAGATAACAAAGGAGTGGCTACGGGACAACTCTGTGAATGTCCTTGAGTGGCCCAGCCAGAGCCCAGACTTGAACCCGATTGAACATCTCTGGAGAGATCTGAAAATGGCTTTGCACCGACGTTCCCCATCCAACCTGATGGAGCTTGAGAGGTCCTGCAAAGAAGAATGGGAGAAACTGCACAAAAATAGGTGTGCCAAGCTTGTAGAATCATACTCAAAAAGACTTGAGGCTGTAATTGGTGCCAAAGGTGCTTCAACAAAGTATTGAGCAAAGGCTGTGAATACTTATGTACATGTGATTTTTTTCATTTTTTTATTTTTAATAAATTTGCAATGATTTCAAACAATCTTCTTTCACATTGTCATTATGAGTTATTGTTTGTAGAATTTTGAGGAAAATAATGAATTTAATCCATTTTGGAATAAGGCTGTAACATAACAAAATGTAGAAAAAGTGAAGTGCTGTGAATACTTTCCAGATGCACTGTATATATATATATATATATATATATATATATATATATATATATATTTTGGAAGTTAGTTCAAATAATGAGTCAAGAAAGAGCTGTTAAAAATAAGGCTGTGGATTTAACATGTTAATTTAGTGTGATTAATTATATATAAAAAAGTCCCTTTTTCAGGACACTGTATTTTAAAGATAATTTTGTAAAAATCCAAATAACTTTACAGATCTTTATTTAACAATGTTTTCCATGCTTGTTCCAAGTTGTTATGAACTATAAACAATTAATGAACATGCACCCGTGGAACAGTCGTTAAGACACTAACAGCTTACAGACGGTAGGCAATTAAGGGCACGGTTATAAAAACTTAGGACACTAAAGAGACCTTTCTACTGACTCTGAAAAACACCAAAATAAAGATGCCTAGGGTCCCTGCTCATCTGCATAAACGTGCCTTAGGCATGCTACATGGAGGCATGAGGACTGCAGATGTGGTCAGGGCAATAAATTCCAATATCCATACTGTGAGACACCTAAGACAGCGCTACAGTGAGACAGGAAGGACAGCTGATCGTCCTCTCAGTGGCAGACCACGTGTAACAACACCTGCACATGATTGGTACATCCGAATATCACACCTGCGGGACAGGTACAGGATGGCAACCACAACTGCCCCAGTTACACCAGGAATGCACAATCCCTCCATCAGTGCTCAGACTGTCCGCAATAGGCTGAGAGAGGCTGGACTGAGGGCTTGTAGGCCTGTTTTAAGGCAGGTCCTTACCAGACATCACCGGCAACAAACCCACCTTTGGGCACAAACCCACCTTCGCTGGACCAGACAGGACTGGCAAAAAGTGCTCTTCACTGACGAGTCGCGGTTTTGTCTCACCAGGGGTGATGGTCGGACTTGCGTTAATCGTCGAAGGAATGAGCGTTACACTGAGGCCTGTACTCTGGAGCGGGATCGATTTGGAGGTGGAGGGTCCGTTATGGTCTGGGGCAGTGTGTCACAGCATCATCGGACTGAGCTTGTTGTCATTGCAAGCAATCTCAATGCTGTGCATTACAGGGAAGACATCCTGCTCCCTCATATGGTACCCTTCCTGCAGGCTCATCCTGACATGACCCTCCAGCATGACAATGCCACCAGCCATACTACTTGTTCTGTGCATGATTTCCTGCAAGACAGGAATGTCAGTGTTCTGTCATGTCCAGCGAATAGTCTGGATCTCAATCCCATTGAGCACGTCTGGGACCTGTTGGATTGGAGGGTGAGGGCTAGGGCCATTCCCCCCAGAAATGTCCGGGAACTTGCAAGTGCCTTGGTGGAAGAGTGGGGTAACATCTCACAGCAAGAACTGGCAAATCTGGTGCAGTCCATGAGGAGTAGATGCACTGCAGTACTTAAATGCAGCTGGTGGCCACACCAGATACTGACTGTTACTTTTGATTTTGACCCCCCTTTGTTCAGGGACACATTATTCCATTTCTGTTAGTCACATGTCTGTGAAACTTGTTCAGTTTATGTCTTAGTTGTTGAATCTTTTTATGTTCATACAAATATTTACACATGTTAAGTTTGCTGAAAATAAAAGCAGTTGAAAGTGATAGGATGTTTCTTTTTTTGCTGAGTTTATATATATGTATATATATATATATAAGGGGAACCTTGTGATCAGGTCGTGCTGTCGTGAGGGTCTCCCATCCAGTGTATCTTCAATGTCTGCTGACTCCAAAGGAGAAGGCGGCAGGCGAGTTGCGACATGCGACGTGAGCGTATGCCGCCCTGGCGGTTTATGTACGCCACAGTTGCTGTATTGTCCGTCCGGACCAACACGTGCTTGCCCTGAATCAAGGAGCAGGGGAGAGCTTGCTCTTTTCCCAGTTGACCTGAAGCCCCAGTCAGTCAAGCACAAGGTCCCTGTGCGCACACAATAGATCTCACGAGTGAGCTAGGATCAGCCTGTCATCGAGATAATTGAGGATGCGAATGCCCTTTTCCCTTAGCAGGGCCAGGGCCGCCTCTGTGACTTTGGTAAAGACGCGAGGGGACAGGGACAGACCGAAAGGAAGGACTGGTATGCTCATCCCTCGAAGGCAAACCGAAGAAAGGGTCTGTGTCGAGGAAGGATCGATACGTGAAAGTACGCATCCTCCAGGTCGATGGCTGTGAACCAATCCCGATGTCGTACAGACATTAGGATGCGCTTCTGCATCAGCATCTTGAATGGAAGCCTGTGTAAGGCTCTGTTCAAGGCACGCAGGTCCAGGATTGGGCACAACCCACCCACCCCTCTTTGGCACGATAAAATAAGGGCTGAAAAAGTGACTCGGCTAAGGGAATGGGTTCTATCGCTCCCTTCGCCAGAAGGGTGGCGACCTCCACCCGAAGGACCGAGGCATCCTTGCCTCGCACTGCGGTGGAGAGGATGCCACTGAAACTGGGCGGTCGTCTGGCGAACTGGATTGCATAGCCCAATGAGCCATCACGACGGGCTGGAAAGCGCTAACCAGGCTTCCAGCTTCTGCACTAATGACACCAGGTGGATGATAGGATTTATCACACCCAGGGTGGGTGGTTTACTAGCCCGCAACGGTGGCCAGTGGCTGGGGCGGGCAAGCGGCCCCAAGAACCACCGTACTTACCTGTTTGCCAGCTTCCCTTCGACTGAAAACAAGGGAACGTGAGATACTCGCATCCCACTCATTGACTGGAAAGACTTCCAGCGCCTGGCCGTCGCGAGCATTGGAGAATGACCCAGGGAATGAGGAAACTGCTCTTTTACTGACAAACTGGGTGCCGGGGCCCAGAAGGCACCTAGTGATGTTGTGATGGTACTCACCTCGTGCTGGCCCAGGGGCGGGAGTGGAGCCCGTACGCTTACCTGAGTCAGGCCAGTCAGAGTCAGCAACCTCATCCCTGGGTCGCCTGTCCCAGGGCCACTTCGAAGCCCGTCCGGGGTTCCTAGCGGCCGGCTGATGGGCAGGTGGTGCCGCCTTCCTGCGGGAGGATCTTCTTCTCAGAGGCCGGCACGCAGGCTCCGATGGTGGGGGAGCTGGGGCCGACACCACAGGAGGACGGCCTAGGTGAGAGGCAGACAGGGCGCGGGACTTCGGAGGCCAGTAGGCGGCCGAGTCGCACTGCAGCAGGATGTTTATTGGCCTCCATCTTCTTGTTCACCGTCGAGAACTGATGTTTCTTTCTTTTTTTTTTTGCCGAAGTCCTCGATAGTGTCACCAAAGAGCCCCCCTTGGGAGACGGGTGCATCGAGAAAGCGGACCTTCTTGGCATCACGCATCTCCACAAGTTTGAGCCACAGGAGTCGCTCTTGGACCACCAAAGTGGACATCGTCCGACCCAGGGCAAGCGCCGTGACTTTTGTCACTTGTAGAGCGAGGTCAGTCATGGTGCACAGTTCCTGCATGAGCCCTGGGTCAGTTCTACCCTTGTGTGGATCTTTAAGCGCCTTGGCCTGGTGAAGCTGCAAGATGGCCATGGTGTGCAGGGCGGAGACGGCCAGACCCGCGGCATTGTAAGACTTTGCCACTAATGATGAAGAAAATGTACATGCCTGGGAAGGGAGCCTTGGTCGGTTCCTCCAGGTGGCCATGGCATGCTCGACCTGGGAAATATCAACATATCCCTCAGCTGTCCTGCCATCGAGGGTAGTTAGGGTCGATGAGCTCGTGGAGTGTGTACGGGTGGAGAAGGGCGCCTACCACGAATTTGAGCTCCTCATGCACTTCCGGGAAGAAAGGTACCGGGGCGGGGCGTGGCTGTGAAGCGCACTCCGAGCCCAGAAACCAATCATCCAGCCGCAAACGCTCAGGGCGAGGTGGAGGGTTCCACTCAAGCCCGATGTTCGCAGCTGCCCAGGCAAGCATGGCTGCCAACTCAGCGTCCGCTTCGTCATGAGATCTACCGCCCGAGAGCGGGAGCTCAGTAGACTCGTCCACTTCCGAAAGCAGGAGCCCACCCTCTAATGCTGCGACCGATAACTCATCCTCATTGCGAGCCTCAAACGAGGCATTAAATCCGCCCTGATGCAGACCACCTGCCTCACTCGTGAATTCTACTGAGCTGAACGAGCATGCTGGGGGATGGGAGGTCCACGGGAACTGAGCCAGTGGAGAAGCTCCCATATCCACATCCAAATCGCCCACAGTGCTCGCCAACCCAGCCACCTGAGTTTCAATGCAGGATGAACTGGGTCAGGAAGCAGCCACAGTGGCTCTCTGCTTCACGGAGAAGAAAGCCATGACCACAACACTCTCATGGGCAAGTTCTCACAGTGAAAACATGACCCATCCACAAAAGCTGCCTCTGCGTGCTGGCGACCCAAGCACTCAAGACAGATTTTGTGACCATCCGGTGGGGAGAGATAACAGCCACACCCAGTAGCACAAAGGCGAAAGGACATCTTTAAAAAGAAGCCAATCGTTTGTGCGAGCTCTTTTAGAGAAAATATACTATTTTAAATATATTCTTTTTTACACCTGTGAACTCAGCCGCCGAAGCGCCCAGGGGAATATAATAATAATTTAATGTTTTAATGCACAACACTCGACCGTGCGAGGGTGACTGCTGATATGCGGCGTAAAATCCAGCAGCGATAGCAAGGTGATGGGATGAACACACACATGCGCTCGTCTCCGAAGAACAAGTCTCGATGAGTGGTGCACGCCATCTCCTTTTATACCCGGGGCGGAGAGTGGCATTCAAATTCCACTCGGCAATTTTCATTGGCCTTTTCTGAATAAAGCAAAGGTGATTGGGGCTCTCAAGTGCGAACCCCTAGTGCCACTACATTGACACAACGTCGAGTGAGTGACAGACAGGGAACTCCTTTTAGACCCAGGTCACAATTTTAACTGGTGTGATTAAATGGATTAACGACAGTGCGCATTACCTGCAGGATTCCAGCAATGTCTCCAACTTCTGCATATTTGGCTAGTGCACTATTAAACAAAGACACTGTGACAGAACCTTGAAGACAGCAGCAGGGTTTCCATTAGCCGGTAATTATTGTTTTTTGACCGTTAAAACATATCAATGTCCGACATATTCAAAAATTGTCTGCGCAGCCACAGAGGTTTAACTTTCCTGACAGTTTACGAAGTTGTATCCCTCACACTAGCAAAAGCAGTTCAAAAGCAATTCACCTCAGAAATGCATCATAACAGTTTTTCATTGCTGTCTTCTGGAGGAGAAGGACATCAGGCATATGGTTTAAAACTCTTGATTTAGTGCATCAGTTGATTGACAGGTGAGTGGATCCTGCAATTAATTCACAAATTTGCACACGTCAGCGGGAGAGTTTATTCATGATAACATGTAAACAAGCATAAAAGAACGGCTCGCACCAGTAGATGCATTTTGGGTGATCCAATCAAAAGTGGACAATCGAGACACATCACCGTTAGTTATAACTGGCCTTATTATGAGTCTTTTTTTTTTCTTCACACGTCACTCTTGCCACAGTTATTCTATCTATTTCGGCTGTCTCAATTGCTTCTGTCTTTCCTTGTAATCCCAGACTGACTCGATGTTCAGTGCGGGGCTCTATGGGGACCATGCCATCTGTTGCAGGGCTCCCTGTTCTTCTATTCTATTCTATTTGCAAAAGAAATGTTTGGGAGTCTAAAATGTATATTTCCTATTGACACACTAAAGCTGAAAATATAAATAACCATCTTAAGACAAATGTTTTTTCTTATGTGCCTAAGACTTTTGCACAATACTGTATATTAAATTATCTTTATTGGGAGATTGCAGCAAACAATAATATATGCAATTAATTCTGATTAATTTGATTATTAATGTAAATATTGTAATTAATTACAATATTACTCATTTTAATATATTCAATTGGAAACATTCTTATATATATATATATATATATATATATATATATATATATATATATATATATATATATATATATATATATATATATATATATATATATATATATATTTATTTATTTATTTATTTATTTCATATATATATATATATATATATATATATATATATATATATATATATATATATATATATATACTTATATATATTAAATTATCTTTATTTGGCACATCATGTAATTAATTCAATAAACATTTTTATTGAATTGACATTGTTTCTGGTCCATGCACTTCACTGGAAATGTATATATATATAAAATAAAAAAATATGAAATAAAAAATACAGTAATATTTTATTTTAAAAAATTTACATGAAAATGTACATTACATTTATAATATTACTCATTTTAATATATTCAATATTAAACATTATATTATATTATATTATATTATATTATATTATATTATACTATATTATATTCATGCACTTCACTAAAAACAAAAGGTTGAGCATTCTGCATTGTGGGAGACAGTGTGGAGTGTGGTGTGATTGTATACTGCTAATTTTTATAAAGGCCATAGGTACTGTATTCATGCATAACAGTACATTTGCATACGTTGAACAGTATGCATGCTGTATACAACTGAAATAGTAAGAGGAGTATGGTAGTATGCTGTTACGAACACAGACAGCCTCAAAATGACTTTAACTCTCTCTTTCTCCAAAAGGAATTGCATTTCCTGTTTATAATAGAATATTGTTTTGAAAAGACCTGCATTTGTGCAACAACTAAAGAGGGCTTTTACAAAAAGGGAAATATGCTGAAAATGTGGATGTATATTTTAATAGGGAGCCATCAGAAAGTACATCAAAGAGCAAAGTCAAGGACATTGTTTGTCCAATAAAGAACAAGCTAATACTGTTTCAGCAAAATACCTTCCCAGAACCAAGTTCACAACTCAATTAAATCAAATTGCCAGAGCTGAATTCCACCATTTCTACAATTTACTGCTAACAAACAACATGCAGCATTGGTCGTACATGAACAGCAAGCAAATCAAGCCAAGATGCTGATGGAAAGGGTTTGAAACAAATGAGTGACGTTTTTACTCAAAGCAGATACAGTATGAGTTGCGTTTGCTCAGTTGCTTGTAAGTCATCTGCCAACTCTTACATCAAGCTAGGCTTTCATTCACTGTGAAAAACTCTTACAAAAAACAGATTTTATTTCAATTTCCCACCTTCCTTCATACCGATGTTAAAAAAAACTCTTTATGATATAAAGTTGGCATAGCATAAAAGTACAAAATCACACTAAAGAGTTTAAGTGAAGTCTGTCTAAGTGGCCAAAGGACAGGCGAACGGCTGATGAGGCGATCGGTCGAAGCCATTATTATAGCTGTCAAAACGCCCTGACACTTAAAGAGCCTTTTTAAACATCTCCTCCAAAGTTTAAGCCCAATTGATGGAGGAAAGTAGTAAAAACAGGCACTTAAGTGGGTAATGTGCAATCTTTGGGGATAAAAGGTAACCTTTCACACTGCTGGGAAGCAAAATTACAATGGAGGATAATAAATTCTCTCACCATGTAGAGGCCGTTCAGGAGGACAGAGTTTAAACTGTATTAAAGTCTGCTCTGAGAATCCCGGTGACTTCTTGTGAGATAGAATGATTAAAAACCGCCCTAAATGTCCTGCAGGTTTTTTTTGCTAGTCCTTCATCAACCGCTTATACATTTCACTCAGTTTTAGACTTTTAGATGGGGATGATGCATTACAGTCAGGCCTGAATTATCAAATTTATGAGATTAGCGCAAATGAATTTTACAACAATGTCATAATTACAATTTTTTTTCATTCAAATGGACATTAACACTACAAGCCCGATGTGGAAACGTATTTTTTCGACAACATTCGATCACCTCAGAATGTGGTTGAAGCAGACAAATCGCATAGCATTTTGGACCCCGTTTACACCTGATTTTTAGCATTGTCCCATTTCAAACTGATCGGCAAAAACTTATAATAAACTTAGGTCTAAATGGGACTTTATACACTGACACTGCATTAAAGTCAAGTCTGACTGATCGTGTTTAAGATATTCAGTGCCGATCCCCCATACACAATATACGCATGTTGCGTAGGGCACCTGACACGCCAGGGAACCCCCGTGCTGTCAAAGACGTTTTAAGCGGCAAGAAAGAGAAACGAGAGAGCAAAAAGTAGGTTTTTATCATATATAACAGGCACGTGCTGTCGGCTTTGAGACTGGGCAAGCATCTAAGATTTTTAATACATAACACGCACAGGTGAGTGTAATGTTGTGGAAACGTTATAGATGTAAATTGTTGCCTTACCCACCAGTCAATGGAAACATTTGTCACAGTGGCGAACTTCATGACCAAATAGTTTTCAATTCAGGACAGTTGCTTATATCACACAAATTAAAGATTGTCATATATTGAGCCAAGCATGTTTATGTCCATTAAATCATACAATGAACCATAGTGCCAGAAGAGCTTGTTCTGACATACAGCAAAAAGAAAAAGAAAAGATTGCCAGTTACTAGTTCCAACATCATAGGCCTCACACATCACTCTTTTCACAGTTCAGAACCACTGGAATGGACAGCAGCAATTAATTAATCTAACCACCAAAGATCTTAACAAGGCAAATGCAGTTAACATTCCTTAATATATTTTTTAGACAGACACTGCGCCCTAATGTTAGAACTATAAAACAGACAGAGAATAACACAAGAAGGACATGATTGCCAGATCACCACTTCATAGCCTCAGACTAACCAGAAACAATGACCTAGTATGTATGACCTAGTATCAATAACACATCAACTTACCTTTACTTGAACACAAAATCCATGCATCTCTCCTTGTGAAAAAACATCTCAGTCACTTTGTTGTAAAAGTCACCTGCTGTTGAAGTTTAAATAGCCTCTTTCTTGATTTTTAATTGAAATTAAAAAAATCCACATAGGTCTTCGATGCTTACACTGCAGACATCCATTTTAGCGCTTAACGCATTAGTTATGTGAATTTGAACATGTTGACACAAAACTAAAATCTAGCCCATCAGATAGCGTGACTGAAGGAAGGAGATTCTGGTTGGCTTACTCATTTTGGTAAGCATGCTTACCTTGGCCATTTGTAGTAGCGGGCATGATTCAATTTAAATGAACGTACTGTGTTGAATGAAAGGGCGGTAAACAATGCTTGGAATCAGAGAAAGCATAACATAAAGTGCTTATACCTGAGGATGGCACCAAAGCAAATAAATGAATAACTGTCTGTGCTGCCCAACTGAGATGAAATATGACAAATTTAAATGAAAACAGTAGTTTATATTAACAATTATA